>NW_027041912.1:0-188561 GCF_035048745.1 Mucor velutinosus
CCAATATACCGTAACATATGATATACGATAATTCTATTCTATTCTTTTTAAGTTCTTCATATTTTTTTGATAAAATACCATACGAAATTGATGAATATAGATCTTTTTATGAAACAATTACCAAATTGCCTTATTACTATTTTATATTTTGAATTTTGATGCTAATGCTGAAGACTGGCTCTCTATTTCATATATAAATGAGCCTGTTAAGCACAAAGAATAAAAGGATTATTATTTGTAGCTTATAAAAAATGGTCGATATTTATAAAAACAAGAAAAGACTTATTTGAATAAGATCAGACACCAAAACTAAAAATTTATTGATACAAGAGTTATTCTATTTATACTAAGTTCTGAATGCCAAAGTAGCAATTTATCTTGTACAACGCTTATCACATCTGGTGAACCTCAGTATTTAGATAGCTAAGATGCACTTCACTTATCATAGCTTGTCCATGTTGTTGCACAACACAGACATATCTACCCATCAAGAATACCTTAATCTTTATAGACAGTTGTAGCCCTTCTGGCACAACAGAGCCGAACTTATTACTTTACGGTAGCTAAATTCACCAACAATTGAGTTTTTATCAATTTTTTTCTTGTAAGTGTGTTGTTTATTCCAACTAAGATCATAGCCATATTCATTAGCATTTTTTTTCTATTTTTCAATGAAAGAGTTATACCCACCATCCACAGCAATACAATTATGAATATCCATATATGGACATAACTCCATGTTTAAAATATTTTACCACTGTCATCCAGAGCACATTTCTTACAATTTGTATATAATATACTCTTATTAAAGTCTATTGCCAAGGGAAAAGAAAATTCCAACCTTCTAACATTATTATTAAGATTGATACATCTATTATTATACTGAAACTAGCAATATAGAATGTTCAATAGTTTGATCGGTTTGATCGATTAAAGCCCCGGGTGGGTTGTTCAGAGATAAATATGGATGAATGACTCATAAAACAGACTATATATTATAAAATAAAATGAACTCACGTCAGTAAACGTCGTCCATTTAATTTTTGCTACAATCATCATTATCGCACTTACAGTCACTGCAACACACATATGACAAGAGATCAAATCAAGTGTGAACCAAAATCAATAAAGTATAAATAAAGAATAGGATGGATGACTTATCTCAAGTTTTCTTATTACGAGATATATATATTATTTTCTACTTATTGGGAGATGAATTGTCTAGAGTGGCATTGATATGTATTGTTTATTGAAGATGCGTACTCCTTTATCGGTGAGTGAGGATATGAATCTATCAACTTGACCACGATTACCTTCTCATGCCTATCAATATCGCTTCATGCAACTTCAGTAGCCGGCATGTCCCATGGCTAAACTACAACTACTAAGAAAGAAGCTATCAATCATGTCAACACATTAGTACCACATCAATTTTATAGTTATAAACTCCAAAATATATTTTTTTGTATTAAAGTGTATCTTTATTGCTTTAAAGTTTATAATCTATACAGAATTTACAGGCAAGGACAAGGTGCCAGCTTGAACACTTGCCAGAGAAAGAGAAGAAAGGAGTGTACCATGGTCTTGACGGACCATATTGATAGCAGCAGAAGCTATCCAAGGCTCCTCCTCGTTTATGGCGCATCGCCAATGATACTTCCAAAGTGTACTGTAAGCAGCACCAAGAGCAATCAGAACATCCTCATCGATCACCAACAAATCTGAACCACTACAAAAGGTAGTCAGCGCCAACCAAATAGAAGAAGCAGAGGGGAGTAGCTCTTGAAGTGACAACAAAGAGACTACATCCTGCCAGAAAAATGACTTGACATGGCAACCCACCACGAAATGGTAAAGGTCCTCTGTAGAGAAACCGCAAAGAGCACAAGCAGGAGACAGAACTTTGTAGGCATAATCTTATGGCACCACGAGCGGTGCGGGACACGGTCATGTAGCAATCGCCACCAAGGTGTGAAAGCCTTTGCAGGCAATTCCAGGGACCAGAAAAGACGCCACAAAGCAGGAGACAGCAACAAATGAGCAGGCAACTTCAAGGGAGGACCCATACGAGAGGTAATGGTACCCTTTGCAGGGTGCCAATACCTTCGCAAAGCACCAAGAGAGAGACGAGCAACCGGAGCAGCAGAACGAGACGAGTTGGAGACAGTCCAATGAGTACAATCTGGCATCCAAGAGGTAGCACCATCAGAACGGGGCATAGTAAAATAGTCTGCTTGAGACAAGACTATCTTACTATCCATGACAGGCGGGAATACCAGCGAGACAGGACCACGATCACGGTTCAAAGCAAGAAAAACAGGGCGCAAAACACGAGATGACCAAGCAAGATGAGAGGTGACACCATCAACTATACCTAGATCAGGTTGCCAGAAAGAGACATCCGACACCAAGAAACGAGGATCAAGAGATGATGGATCACGAGGAGGACGAACAGAAGGCACAGTACTGAGTACAGAACACAAGGGAAGATCAAGAAACCACCTAGCAGACCAACCAGAGGAAGGAACTAACTTTGGCAATCTCAACAGAAGCTTTCCGAGATGTTTAGAACAGGCACAGAAGACACACGAGACTGGTAAAGACCAGGAAAACAAAACCACGGCAAGATGGACTTATGACCAGTGTAAACTTGAAAGGCATACACCAACCAAGAGGAGACAAAATCATTGGGAGAGGGTGGACGCAACAAACGTTGCAAATAGACAAGATGCAAAGCTAAGCTTTGATCTGCTATATCCACGAGACCAACACCACCAAATTTGCGAGGAAGACACAAAGTAGACCAGGCAACACCAGGGCGAAAAGACACCAGATACTCACGAACCACCGTAGTGAGAGACTTCAACCACGACGCAGTAGTAGCACCACCAGGAACAACACGCAACAAATGATATACCTTTGACAACAGTAACGAGTTAGCCACTAGTCCTGCTCCCCTAATGGAGAGATTCCTTTGTTTCAACAAGTTACTGTGTCGCTGGACCTTCACCAAGACACCATCAAGATAGTCTTGAAGTTGACTTTCAGTATGATACAAGGGATAACCCAAGTAACGTACTGCACCACGAGAGTGAGCGTCATGCCACTGGAGACCAGTAGAATCAGCCAAAGCAACCCAAGCAGAGTGGGACACACCAGACAACGACACCAACACTGTCTTGCTGATATTGACTTTCGCATTAGATGCTCGGCCATACAGATCAAGAACAGACAACAACACACACCACTCTTCTGGCGAAGACAAAAACACCTCAAGATCATCCGCATAGCTCAGAATCTTGACAGGAGGAGGAGCAACAGAGCCACTAACAAAGTCCAAAGTCCAATTCCGGGCACCAGTACCATGATCCACACGAACTTCAACCGGTGAAGGCTTCCATTTACGTGGGATATCAACAGGAGACAGAGTAACACCAGAAAGACCAGGACAAGCAAGAAGAGAACGAAGCAAAGGCTCAAATGCCAGATTGAATAGCAATGGAGAGAGAGGATCACCTTGACGAAGACCTCGCAATTGAGGTACAGGAGCACCAAGCCAACCATTGATAGACACTGAAATCTTGGTTCCAAAGAACAAAGAAGACAGACAAGACACCAACTCACCAGGAAAACCAAACCGGAGCAACACACGACAAAGATATTCAGGATGAACCCGATCATACGCCTTCTCTTGATCCAACAAAACAGCCACTTGAGGTAAATCAGGAGCAACAACACGCAAGTGAGACATCAACAACTGATTTAACCAGCCATTGTCAGAGATCAGACGATGAGGGAGAAAACCAGTTTGATAAGGGTTGATTAACTTTGGCAACACTTTGTTCATACGATTAGCAATGAGCTTTGTAAATAACTTGGCATCACTGTTAATTAAGGACAAAGGTCTCCAGTTAACCAACAACTGAGGGTCACCCTTCTTGAACAATAAGACCATACGAGTTTGTTGCCACGAAGGAGGAAACACACCAGAAAAAGCTGCACCCAACACATCCACAAGCAAGTCAAGAAAATCAGTAGAAACACCAGCAAGATATTGATACAATTCAAAAGGCAAACCGTCAAGACCAGGACTTTTAGACTTGGGAGCATGAGTGAGCAAAGACAACAAAACATCGCGAGTTGGAAGTTCCATTAGCATATCACCAATCCAAAGATGATAGGCGTACATCAGTTGGAACATTCCCCAGGGAGAGTATCGATAGCTTCAGCATCGACAGCATCAGGGGTATATAGCCGGTTGGTAAAAACCTTGTGCCTCCCTGTTGATAGCTGCTGCTTCCACCAAGATATCCCCAGTAGTAGAGCACTTTAAGGATTGAATTGTCTGTTGAGACTCTCGCACCTTTGATCGAACGATAGAAATACTTGTTGCTACGTTCTCCCTGTTCTAACCAACGAGTGGCAGAGCGAGGCATATTCTGACTAGTCTCTTTCTGTATCTGATTCTCAATCAAAACTTCCAGTTGCCTGACCTGCTCAGCATCACCTGAAGCAGTAGACACTCTGTCAGTTGGATCAATAGCATTCCTAGTCTCAATACCCGATACAGACGTCGACAGAGCCCTAATACGTTCCAGTTGAAGCGTAAAAACTTTGTTCTTGAATCGTGCTTTCATGCTTCTAGTGTACTTTTGTGCACAGCACTTTAGTAACAACTTGAAGGATTCCCATCTAGCCACCGTGCTTTCAGAGTCACCACTACTACCTTGACTAGTATTGACACCCTTAGACCCACACCAACAGCACCAGAGAAAAACAATGACACCGTGGCATTCAACAACGCAACAAATTCCTTATCATCAAGCAGAGTTGGATTGAACCGCCAACTACCAGGACCAATACTAGCTGTCGCAGGCAACATTTCAACAGTCAAAAGAGAGTGATCCGTCCACCTACTAGGCATATATAGTAACTGACTATTAGTCAAAACGAGGAGCAAGAGAAGAGTGACCAAAGATGTAATCAATACAAGTATTGCTCTTTGGAAACGTGGCTAAACCATCCGGATGACAATTGACAAAGTGAGTACGCAACCAGTGAACAAAAGGAGCGACATCGGCTTGACGAGAAAGTAGACAAAGAGTGCAAGTGAATGTTGAAATCACCCATAACCATCCAAGGTGTGTTGAACACATCAGACCAAACAGAAAGAGAGAGAAAATCAGAGATAAATGAAGGACGGTCAAAAGACTGCGCGGGACCATAAATATTGGCCACTTTGCACAAAACATTGCTTGAGGCATCTACGACAGATGCAACAAGACACGTTCATCCAACAATACCTCCGTATCCACCAGGGAAAAACCGAGAATTAAGACATATAATAGCACAGTGTTTAGACACAACGAGAGAACAATTAGGAAAAGCAAAAGAAAAGGAACGGACTTGAGATTCAGTAAGAGTAGATTGAGAGCGGAAATGAGATACCTCTTGCAAGCAAAGGATATCCAGATGGAGAGAGGAGGAGCGAAGATAAGATGAAAACTCTTTGAAATTTGTAGGATTAGACTGCATGAACAAGCTACGCGTGTTCAAGGAGCCAATCTTGATGCCTAATTTTGTACTCATTGAGCCCTACGGGGCGTCTTGCTTAGTCTTGAGAAGCGCACGGCCATTAGTCTTGCTATTCTTGACAACACCAGAAACACCACCAGAAACACCACCGGAAGCAACACCAGAAGCAACACCAGACTTGTTACCCTTAGCACCAGTACCAGAAGAAACACCACCAGAGTTACCCAGCTTGTTATCACCTTTTACACCAGCACCAGTAGTACCTTTCAGGTTTGCATTGAACTCCATTCTTTTGCGCTGAGCAAGATCCTTCAACTTGGTCAAATTCAACATCTCCTCAGGCGAGTCAATGTTCATATTCACAGCCACCTCAGCAGACGCATACTTGGAGTAGGCAGAACCACGCACGGTATCCAGCTTCTTGGGAGCTCCAGCAAGCACAATCTTGTCGTCCTCCATGTCCTCATCATCATTCATACTTACCTGGTGGTTATCTTCACTCAGAAGATCCAAATCCTCGTTACCAGTGGACTCATCATTTTCAGATTCGTCAACACTTTCACCCTGAAGAGATTCATCCTCGACTACACGATAATCGAGTTCTTCTTCTTCTACCTTCTCCACCTCCTTACCTACGCCTAATTTTTCCTTCTCAATATATTCCATCAATTCCACAGTGTTCTTACGAGCCAGAGTGACATCCTCAGAATCCTCAGAATGATGGTGAACTTTGTGCTTCTTGGTGAAATTTGCAGACTGAACCTCCTTTTCAGGGCAAAAACGCACATGTGCCCTTGCTTATTGCACCTAAAGCAACGACGTCTAGCCAATTCAGGACATTTGGCGCGAACATGACCGCTGTGTTGACAGAAATGACAAACAGGTGGAGCACCTTGATAAGTCGCTGGCACAAAACAGTCAAATTCGCTCAGATAGAGCATTCTATCTAGGGGCTTGGCCTCCTGCCACTCATCCCCTACCTGAAATCCAACAGAAGTATCCAAAATCACCGAAAGTTTACCCTCAAAGTAACCACGGTGAGTAAACTTCTTCACTTGCAGTACCTTACCAAAGTACGACAAGGACTCCATAAGATCCGACAAAAAAGTGGTCTTGTCCACCATACGCATAAGTGTAAACCGCACATGCTTGACATCCCCAAATTCAGCACTTTCCTTGGAGGTAGACGCTTTGTACACTACACCTTGTACAGTCACCCCTTCACGCATAGCCACTTGTGCATGCTCCACCTGAGCAAACCTGGCTTCAATCAGCAGAGAACCATCAGCACGAGGAATCATACAAACTAAGAGGTCGAAATTCCACGTCAGGTGAGATTTGATCTTGAATCACTTTGTAAGCGGCAACACGATCAGGAAACAAAGTTTTCTGAAACGTGAACAGAACAGAACCAGAAGAAAGGGATTGCTGAATAATCGCCATAGCCTTGCTTGCCAAAATTTGACCCTTCAGGTCATCATCTTCATAGAGAACAATACCCACCAGTGGTACATCAGTTGGATTGTCCAATCGTCGCTTGTTGGGTTGGAGAAATCGACCCACCTTTTGACGTGAAGCTCTTTGAGCCCAAGTCAATTCAGATTGGGAAGACATGGAGTGTAACAGACGTAGAGTGTAACTTGTAATCTAGAGTGTAACTAAGTCGCGTTGTTGAAAAAGTAGTGAAAAAGATGAATTCGACGAAAAATTGTTGAATCGATCTGAAATCAAGATATGTTGTAGAGCTGAAATGGATGTATCTAAATATACTTGGATGCAAGATGGATGTATCCTAGTTGTCGAGATATCGTTGTTCAAAGATGGCGTAATCGAAAACTTTTAAAAAGTTTTTTTTTTTTTGTATTAAAGTGTATCTTTATTTGCTTTAAATTTATAATCTATACAGAGTTTACAGGCAAGGCCAAGGTGCCAGCTTGAACACTTGCCAAAGAAAGAGAAGAAAAGAGTATACCATGGTCTTGACGGACCATGTTGATAGCAGCAGAAGCTATCCAAGGCTCCTCGTCTATGACGCATCGCCAATGATACTTCCAAAGTGTACTGTAAGCAGCACCAAGAGCAATCAGAACATCCTCATCGATCACCAACAAATCTGAACCACTACAAAAGGTAGTCAGCGCCAACCAAATAGAAGAAGCAGAGGGGAGTAGCTCTTGAAGTGACAACAAAGAGACTACATCCTGCCAGAAAAATGACTTGACATGGCAACCCACCACGAAATGGTAAAGGTCCTCTGTAGCAAAACCACAAAGAGCACAAGCAGGAGACAGAACTTTTGTAGGCATAATCTTATGACACCACGAGCGGTGCGGGACACGGTCATGTAGCAATCGCCACCAAGGTGTGAAAGCCTTTGCAGGCATTTCCAGGGACCAGAAAAGACGCCACAAAGCAGGAGACAGCAACAAATGGGCAGGCAACTTCAAGGGAGGACCCATACGAGAGGTAATGGTACCCTTTGCAGGGTGCCAATACCTTCGCAAAGCACCAAGAGAGAGACGAGCAACCGGAGCAGCAGAACGAGACGAGTTGGAGACAGTCCAATGAGTACAATCTGGCATCCAAGAGGTAGCACCATCAGAACGGGGCATAGTAAAATAGTCTGCTTGAGACAAGACTATCTTACTATCCATGACAGGCGCGAATACCAGCGAGACAGGACCACGATCACGGTTCAAAGCAAGAAAAACAGGGCGCAAAACACGAGATGACCAAGCAAGATGAGAGGTGGCACCATCGACTATACCTAGATCAGGTTGCCAGAAAGAGACATCCGACACCAAGAAACGAGGATCAAGAGATGATGGATCACGAGGAGGACGAACAGAAGGCACAGTACTGAGTACAGAACACAAGGGAAGATCAAGAAACCACCTAGCAGACCAACCAGAGGAAGGAACTAACTTTGGCAATCTCAACAGAAGCTTTCCGAGATGTTTTAGAACAGGCACAGAAGACACACGAGACTGGTAAAGACCAGGAAAACAAAACCACGGCAAGATGGACTTATGACCAGTGTAAACTTGAAAGGCATACACCAACCAAGAGGAGACAAAATCATTAGGAGAGGGTGGACGCAACAAACGTTGCAAATAGACAAGATGCAAAGCTAAGCTTTGATCTGCTATATCCACGAGACCAACACCACCAAACTTGCGGGGGAGACACAAAGTAGACCAAGCAACACCAGGGCGAAAGGACACCAGATACTCACGGACCACCGTAGTGAGAGACTTCAACCACGACGCAGTAGTAGCACCACCAGGAACAACACGCAACAAATGATATACCTTTGACAACAGTAACGAGTTAGCCACTAGTCCTGCTCCCCTAATGGAGAGATTCCTTTGTTTCAACAAGTTACTGTGTCGCTGGACCTTCACCAAGACACCATCAAGATAGTCTTGAAGTTGACTTTCAGTATGATACAAGGGATAACCCAAGTAACGTACTGCACCACGAGAGTGAGCGTCATGCCACTGGAGACCAGTAGAATCAGCCAAAGCAACCCAAGCAGAGTGTGACACACCAGACAACGACACCAACACTGTCTTGCTGATATTGACTTTCGCATTAGATGCTCGGCCATACAGATCAAGAACAGACAACAACACACACCACTCTTCTGGCGAAGACAAAAACACCTCAAGATCATCCGCATAGCTTAGAATCTTGACAGGAGGAGGAGCAACAGAGCCACTGACAAAGTCCAAAGTCCAATTCCGGGAACCAGTACCATGATCCACACGAACTTCAACCGGTGAAGGCTTCCATTTACGTGGGATATTAACAGGGGACAGAGTAACACCAGAAAGACCAGGACAAGCAAGGAGAGAACGAAGCAAAGGCTCAAATGCCAGATTGAATAGCAATGGAGACAGAGGATCACCTTGACGAAGACCTCGCAACTGAGGTACAGGAGCACCAAGCCAACCATTGATAGACATTGAAATCTTGGTTCCAAAGAACAAAGAAGACAGACAAGACACCAACTCACCAGGAAAACCAAACCGGAGCAACACACGACAAAGATATTCAGGATGAACCCGATCATACGCCTTCTCTTGATCCAACAAGACAGCCACTTGAGGTAAATCAGGAGCAACAACACGCAAGTGAGACAGCAACAACTGATTTAACCAGCCATTGTCAGAGATCAGACGATGAGGGAGAAAACCAGTTTGATAAGGGTTGATTAACTTTGGCAACACTTTGTTCATACGATTAGCAATGAGCTTTGTAAATAACTTGGCATCACTGTTAATTAAGGACAAAGGTCTCCAGTTAACCAACAACTGAGGGTCACCCTTCTTGAACAATAAGACCATACGAGTTTGTTGCCACGAAGGAGGAAACACACCAGAAAAAGCTGCACCCAACACATCCACAAGCAAGTCAAGAAAATCAGTTGAAACACCAGCAAGATATTGATACAATTCAAAAGGCAAACCGTCAAGACCAGGACTTTTAGACTTGGGAGCATGAGTGAGCAAAGACAACAAAACATCGCGAGTTGGAAGTTCCATTAGCATATCACCATCCAAGGATGATAGACGTACATCAGTTGGAACATTCCCCAGGAGAGTATCGATAGCTTCAGCATCGACAGCATCAGGGGTATATAGCCTTTGGTAAAAACCTTGTGCCTCCCTGTTGATAGCTGCTGCTTCCACCAAGATATCCCCAGTAGTAGAGCACTTTAAGGATTGAATTGTCTGTTGAGACTCTCGCACCTTGATCGAACGATAGAAATACTTGTTGCTACGTTCTCCCTGTTCTAACCAACGAGTGGCAGAGCGAAGCATATTCTGACTAGTCTCTTTCTGTATCTGATTCTCAATCAAAACTTCTAGTTGCCTGACCTGCTGCTCAGCATCACCTGTAGCAGTAGACACTCTGTCAGTTTGATCAATAGCATTCCTAGTCTCAACACCTGATACAGACGTTGACAGAGCCCTAATACGTTCCAGTTGAAGCGTAAAAACTTTGTTCTTGAATCGTGCTTTCATGCTTCTAGTGTACTTTTGTGCACAGCACTTTAGTAACAACTTGAAGGATTCCCATCTAGCCACCGTGCTTTCAGAGTCACCACTACTACCTTGACTAGTATTGACACCCTTAGACCCACCACCAACAGCACCAGAGAAGAACAATGACACCGTGGCATTCAACAACGCAACAAATTCCTTGTCATCAAGCAGAGTTGGATTGAACCGCCAACTACCAGGACCAATACTAGCTGTCGCAGGTAACATTTCAACAGTCAAAAGAGAGTGATCCGTCCACCTACTAGGCATATATAGTAACTGACTATTAGTCAAACGAGGAGCAAGAGAAGAGTGACCAAAGATGTAATCAATACAAGTATTGCTCTTTGGAAACGTGGCTAGACCATCCGGATGACAATTGACAAAGTGAGTACGCAACCAGTGAACAAAAGGAGCGACATCGGCTTGACGAGAAGTAGACAAAGAGTGCAAGTGAATGTTGAAATCACCCATAACCATCCAAGGTGTGTTGAACACATCAGACCAAACAGAAAGAGAGAGAAAATCAGAGATAAATGAAGGACGGTCAAAAGACTGCGCGGGACCATAAATATTGGCCACTTTGCACAAAACATTGCTTGAGGCATCTACGACAGATGCAACAAGACAACGTTCATCCAACAATACCTCCGTATCCACCAAAGAATAACGAGAATTAAGACATATAATAGCACAGTGCTTGGACACAACGAGAGAACAATTAGGAAAAGCAAAAGAAAAGGAACGGACTTGAGATTCAGTGAGAGTAGATTGAGAGCGGAAATGAGATACCTCTTGCAAGCAAAGGATATCCAGATGGAGAGAGGAGGAGCGAAGATAAGATGAAAACTCTTTGAAATTTGTAGGATTAGACTGCATGAACAAGCTACGCGTGTTCAAGGAGCCAATCTTGATGCCTAATTTTGTACTCATTGAGCCCTACGGGCGTCTTGCTTAGTCTTGAGAGGCGCACGGCCATTAGTCTTGTTATTCTTGACAACACCAGAAACACCACCAGAAACACCACCGGAAGCAACACCAGAAGCAACACCAGACTTGTTACCCTTAGCACCAGTACCAGAAGAAACACCACCAGAGTTACCCAGCTTGCTACCACTGTTTACACCAGCACCAGTAGTACCTTTCAGGTTTGCATTGAACTCCATTCTTTTGCGCTGAGCAAGATCCTTCAACTTGGTCAAATTCAACATCTCCTCAGGCGAGTCAATGTTCATATTCACAGCCACCTCAGCAGACGCATACTTGGAGTAGGCAGAACCACGCACGGTATCCAGCTTCTTGGGAGCTCCAGCAAGCACAATCTTGTCGTCCTCCATGTCCTCATCCTCATCCTCATTCATACTTACCTGGTGGTTATCTTCACTCAGAAGATCCAAATCCTCGTTACCAGTGGACTCATCATTTTCAGATTCGTCAACACTTTCACCCTGAAGAGATTCATCCTCGACTACACGATAATCGAGTTCTTCTTCTTCTACCTTCTCCACCTCCTTACCTACGCCTAATTTTTCCTTCTCAATATATTCCATCAATTCCACAGTGTTCTTACGAGCCAGAGTGACATCCTCAGAATTCTCAGAATGATGGTGAACTTTGTGCTTCTTGGTGAAATTTGCAGACTGAACCTCCTTTTCAGGACAAAAACGCAACATGTGCCCTTGCTTATTGCACCTAAAGCAACAACGTCTAGCCAATTCAGGACATTTGGCGCGAACATGACCGCTGTGTTGACAGAAATGACAAACAGGTGGAGCACCTTGATAAGTCGCTGGCACAAAACAGTCAAATTCGCTCAGATAGAGCATTCTATCTAGGGGTTTGGCCTCCTGCCACTCATCCCCTACCTGAAATCCAACAGAAGTATCCAAAATCACCGAAAGTTTACCCTCAAAGTAACCATGGTGAGTAAACTTCTTCACTTGCAGTACCTTACCAAAGTACGACAAGGACTCCATAAGATCCGACAAAAAAGTGGTCTTGTCCACCATACGCATAAGTGTAAACCGCACATGCTTGACATCCCCAAATTCAGCACTTTCCTTGGAGGTAGACGCTTTGTACACTACACCTTGTACTGTCACCCCTTCACGCATAGCCACTTGTGCATGCTCCACCTGAGCAAACCTGGCTTCAATCAGCAGAGAACCATCAGCACGAGAATCATACAAACTAAGAGGTCGAAATTCCACGTCAGGTGAAATTTGATCTTGAATCACTTTGTAAGCGGCAACACGATCAGGAAACAAAGTTTTCTGAAACGTGAACAGAACAGAACCAGAAGAAAGGGATTGCTGAATAATCGCCATAGCCTTGCTTGCCAAAATTTGACCCTTCAGGTCATCATCTTCATAGAGAACAGTACCCACCAGTGGTACATCAGTTGGATTGTCCAATCGTCGCTTGTTGGGCTGGAGAAATCGACCCACCTTTTGACGTGAAGCTCTTTGAGCCCAAGTCAATTCAGATTGGGAAGACATGGAGTGTAACAGACGTAGAGTGTAACTTGTAATCTAGAGTGTAACTAAGTCGCGTTGTTGAAAAAGTAGTGAAAAAGATGAATTCGACGAAAAATTGTTGAATCAATCTGAAATCAAGATATGTTGTAGAGCTGAAATGGATGTATCAAAATATACTTGGATGCAAGATGGATGTATCCTAGTTGTCGAGATATCGTTGTTCAAAGATGGCGTTATCAAAAACTTATAGAAAGTGATTTTTTTTTTTTTGTATTAAAGTGTATCTTTATTTGCTTTAAATTTATAATCTATACAGAGTTTACAGGCAAGGCCAAGGTGCCAGCTTGAACACTTGCCAAAGAAAGAGAAGAAAAGAGTATACCATGGTCTTGACGGACCATGTTGATAGCAGCAGAAGCTATCCAAGGCTCCTCGTCTATGACGCATCGCCAATGATACTTCCAAAGTGTACTGTAAGCAGCACCAAGAGCAATCAGAACATCCTCATCGATCACCAACAAATCTGAACCACTACAAAAGGTAGTCAGCGCCAACCAAATAGAAGAAGCAGAGGGGAGTAGCTCTTGAAGTGACAACAAAGAGACTACATCCTGCCAGAAAAATGACTTGACATGGCAACCCACCACGAAATGGTAAAGGTCCTCTGTAGCAAAACCACAAAGAGCACAAGCAGGAGACAGAACTTTTGTAGGCATAATCTTATGACACCACGAGCGGTGCGGGACACGGTCATGTAGCAATCGCCACCAAGGTGTGAAAGCCTTTGCAGGCATTTCCAGGGACCAGAAAAGACGCCACAAAGCAGGAAACAGCAACAAATGGGCAGGCAACTTCAAGGGAGGACCCATACGAGAGGTAATGGTACCCTTTGCAGGGTGCCAATACCTTCGCAAAGCACCAAGAGAGAGACGAGCAACCGGAGCAGCAGAACGAGACGAGTTGGAGACAGTCCAATGAGTACAATCTGGCATCCAAGAGGTAGCACCATCAGAACGGGGCATAGCAAAATAGTCTGCTTGAGACAAGACTATCTTACTATCCATGACAGGCGGGAATACCAGAGAGACAGGACCACGATCACGGTTCAAGGCAAGAAAAACAGGGCGCAAAACACGAGATGACCAAGCAAGATGAGAGGTGACACCATCAACTATACCTAGATCAGGTTGCCAGAAAGAGACATCCGACACCAAGAAACGAGGATCAAGAGATAATGGATCACGAGGAGGACGAACAGAAGGCACAGTACTGAGTACAGAACACAAGGGAAGATCAAGAAACCAGCTAGCAGACCAACCAGAGGAAGGAACTAACTTTGGCAATCTCAACAGAAGCTTTCCGAGATGTTTTAGAACAGGCACAGAAGACACACGAGACTGGTAAAGACCAGGAAAACAAAACCACGGCAAGATGGACTTATGACCAGTGTAAACTTGAAAGGCATACACCAACCAAGAGGAGACAAAATCATTAGGAGAGGGTGGACGCAACAAACGTTGCAAATAGACAAGATGCAAAGCTAAGCTTTGATCTGCTATATCCACGAGACCAACACCACCAAACTTGCGGGGGAGACACAAAGTAGACCAAGCAACACCAGGGCGAAAGGACACCAGATACTCACGGACCACCGTAGTGAGAGACTTCAACCACGACGCAGTAGTAGCACCACCAGGAACAACACGCAACAAATGATATACCTTTGACAACAGTAACGAGTTAGCCACTAGTCCTGCTCCCCTAATGGAGAGATTCCTTTGTTTCAACAAGTTACTGTGTCGCTGGACCTTCACCAAGACACCATCAAGATAGTCTTGAAGTTGACTTTCAGTATGATACAAGGGATAACCCAAGTAACGTACTGCACCACGAGAGTGAGCGTCATGCCACTGGAGACCAGTAGAATCAGCCAAAGCAACCCAAGCAGAGTGAGACACACCAGACAACGACACCAACACTGTCTTGCTGATATTGACTTTCGCATTAGATGCTCGGCCATACAGATCAAGAACAGACAACAACTCAGACCACTCTTCTGGCGAAGACAAAAACACCTCAAGATCATCCGCATAGCTCAGAATCTTGACAGGAGGAGGAGCAACAGAGCCACTAACAAAGTCCAAAGTCCAATTCCGGGCACCAGTACCATGATCCACACGAACTTCAACCGGTGAAGGCTTCCATTTACGTGGGATATCAACAGGAGACAGAGTAACACCAGAGAGACCAGGACAAGCAAGAAGAGAACGAAGCAAAGGCTCAAATGCCAGATTGAATAGCAATGGAGAGAGAGGATCACCTTGACGAAGACCTCGCAACTGAGGTACAGGAGCACCAAGCCAACCATTGATAGACACTGAAATCTTGGTTCCAAAGAACAAAGAAGACAGACAAGACACCAACTCACCAGGGAAACCAAACCGGAGCAACACACGACAAAGATATTCAGGATGAACCCGATCATACGCCTTCTCTTGATCCAACAAGACAGCCACTTGAGGTAAATCAGGAGCAACAACACGCAAGTGAGACAGCAACAACTGATTTAACCAGCCATTGTCAGAGATCAGACGATGAGGGAGAAAACCAGTTTGATAAGGGTTGATTAACTTTGGCAACACTTTGTTCATACGATTAGCAATGAGCTTTGTAAATAACTTGGCATCACTGTTAATTAAGGACAAAGGTCTCCAGTTAACCAACAACTGAGGGTCACCCTTCTTGAACAATAAGACCATACGAGTTTGTTGCCACGAAGGAGGAAACACACCAGAAAAAGCTGCACCCAACACATCCACAAGCAAGTCAAGAAAATCAGTTGAAACACCAGCAAGATATTGATACAATTCAAAAGGCAAACCGTCAAGACCAGGACTTTTAGACTTGGGAGCATGAGTGAGCAAAGACAACAAAACATCGCGAGTTGGAAGTTCCATTAGCATATCACCATCCAAGGATGATAGACGTACATCAGTTGGAACATTCCCCAGGAGAGTATCGATAGCTTCAGCATCGACAGCATCAGGGGTATATAGCCTTTGGTAAAAACCTTGTGCCTCCCTGTTGATAGCTGCTGCTTCCACCAAGATATCCCCAGTAGTAGAGCACTTTAAGGATTGAATTGTCTGTTGAGACTCTCGCACCTTGATCGAACGATAGAAATACTTGTTGCTACGTTCTCCCTGTTCTAACCAACGAGTGGCAGAGCGAAGCATATTCTGACTAGTCTCTTTCTGTATCTGATTCTCAATCAAAACTTCCAGTTGCCTGACCTGCTCAGCATCACCTGAAGCAGTAGACACTCTGTCAGTTTGATCAATAGCATTCCTAGTCTCAACACCTGATACAGACGTTGACAGAGCCCTAATACGTTCCAGTTGAAGCGTAAAAACTTTGTTCTTGAATCGTGCTTTCATGCTTCTAGTGTACTTTTGTGCACAGCACTTTAGTAACAACTTGAAGGATTCCCATCTAGCCACCGTGCTTTCAGAGTCACCACTACTACCTTGACTAGTATTGACACCCTTAGACCCACCACCAACAGCACCAGAGAAGAACAATGACACCGTGGCATTCAACAACGCAACAAATTCCTTGTCATCAAGCAGAGTTGGATTGAACCGCCAACTACCAGGACCAATACTAGCTGTCGCAGGCAACATTTCAACAGTCAAAAGAGAGTGATCCGTCCACCCACTAGGCATATACAGTAACTGACTATTAGTCAAACGAGGAGCAAGAGAAGAGTGACCAAAGATGTAATCAATACAAGTATTGCTCTTTGGAAACGTAGCTAAACCATCCGGATGACAATTGACAAAGTGAGTACGCAACCAGTGAACAAAAGGAGCGACATCGGCTTGACGAGAAGTAGACAAAGAATGCAAGTGAATGTTGAAATCACCCATAACCATCCAAGGTGTGTTGAACACATCAGACCAAACAGAAAGAGAGAGAAAATCAGAGATAAATGAAGGACGGTCAAAAGACTGCGCGGGACCATAAATATTGGCCACTTTGCACAAAACATTGCTTGAGGCATCTACGACAGATGCAACAAGACAACGTTCATCCAACAATACCTCCGTATCCACCAAAGAATAACGAGAATTAAGACATATAATAGCACAGTGCTTGGACACAACGAGAGAACAATTAGGAAAAGCAAAAGAAAAGGAACGGACTTGAGATTCAGTGAGAGTAGATTGAGAGCGGAAATGAGATACCTCTTGCAAGCAAAGGATATCCAGATGGAGAGAGGAGGAGCGAAGATAAGATGAGAACTCTTTGAAATTTGTAGGATTAGACTGCATGAACAAGCTACGCGTGTTCAAGGAGCCAATCTTGATGCCTAATTTTGTACTCATTGAGCCCTACGGGCGTCTTGCTTAGTCTTGAGAAGCGCACGGCCATTAGTCTTGCTATTCTTGACAACACCAGAAACACCACCAGAAACACCACCGGAAGCAACACCAGAAGCAACACCAGACTTGTTATCCTTAGCACCAGTACCAGAAGAAACACCACCAGAGTTACCCAGCTTGCTACCACTGTTTACACCAGCACCAGTAGTACCTTTCAGGTTTGCATTGAACTCCATTCTTTTGCGCTGAGCAAGATCCTTCAACTTGGTCAAATTCAACATCTCCTCAGGCGAGTCAATGTTCATATTCACAGCCACCTCAGCAGACGCATACTTGGAGTAGGCAGAACCACGCACGGTATCCAGCTTCTTGGGAGCTCCAGCAAGCACAATCTTGTCGTCCTCCATGTCCTCATCCTCATTCATACTTACCTGGTGGTTATCTTCACTCAGAAGATCCAAATCCTCGTTACCAGTGGACTCATCATTTTCAGATTCGTCAACACTTTCACCCTGAAGAGATTCATCCTCGACTACACGATAGTCGAGTTCTTCTTCTTCTATCTTCTCCACCTCCTTACCTACGCCTAATTTTTCCTTCTCAATATACTCCATCAATTCCACAGTGTTCTTACGAGCCAGAGTGACATCCTCAGAATCCTCAGAATGATGGTGAACTTTGTGCTTCTTGGTGAAATTTGCAGACTGAACCTCCTTTTCAGGGCAAAAACGCAACATGTGCCCTTGCTTATTGCACCTAAAGCAACGACGTCTAGCCAATTCAGGACATTTGGCGCGAACATGACCGCTGTGTTGACAGAAATGACAAACAGGTGGAGCACCTTGGTAAGTCGCTGGCACAAAACAGTCAAATTCGCTCAGATAGAGCATTCTATCTAGGGGCTTGGCCTCCTGCCACTCATCCCCTACCTGAAATCCAACAGAAGTATCCAAAATCACCGAAAGTTTACCCTCAAAGTAACCACGGTGAGTAAACTTCTTCACTTGCAGTACCTTACCAAAGTACGACAAGGACTCCATAAGATCCGACAAAAAAGTGGTCTTGTCCACCATACGCATAAGTGTAAACCGCACATGCTTGACATCCCCAAATTCAGCACTTTCCTTGGAGGTAGACGCTTTGTACACTACACCTTGTACAGTCACCCCTTCACGCATAGCCACTTGTGCATGCTCCACCTGAGCAAACCTGGCTTCAATCAGCAGAGAACCATCAGCACGAGAATCATACAAACTAAGAGGTCGAAATTCCACGTCAGGTGAGATTTGATCTTGAATCACTTTGTAAGCGGCAACACGATCAGGAAACAAAGTTTTCTGAAACGTGAACAGAACAGAACCAGAAGAAAGGGATTGCTGAATAATCGCCATAGCCTTGCTTGCCAAAATTTGACCCTTCAGGTCATCATCTTCATAGAGAACAATACCCACCAGTGGTACATCAGTTGGATTGTCCAATCGTCGCTTGTTGGGTTGGAGAAATCGACCCACCTTTTGACGTGAAGCTCTTTGAGCCCAAGTCAATTCAGATTGGGAAGACATGGAGTGTAACAGACGTAGAGTGTAACTTGTAATCTAGAGTGTAACTAAGTCGCGTTGTTGAAAAAGTAGTGAAAAAGATGAATTCGACGAAAAATTGTTGAATCGATCTGAAATCAAGATATGTTGTAGAGCTGAAATGGATGTATCTAAATATACTTGGATGCAAGATGGATGTATCCTAGTTGTCGAGATATCGTTGTTCAAAGATGGCGTAATCGAAAACTTTTAAAAAGTGATGAATACGCGAAAGAGCCTTTATAGAAAGTGATGAATACGCGAAAGAGCCTACCTCATATAAGCCCGCCCTGGCAAAAAAAAAAAAAAAAAAAAAAAAACCTTTTTCCTGCGAAAGAGCCGCAAAAAAAATCACTGAAGTATTTACGACCTATTCGTCACATCATAATATAAACGTCAGAAAAAACCTATACCAATTTGTTTACAAATACAAAAATGAAATTAATAGTAATAGATTTGTTAAGCAATTTTTACATAATATATTATATGGTCACAAAGTTAGTGAAACATATTTAAAATAGTACATATTTTATATTTTATTATGCAAATATATATAGCGTGAAATTAAATTTAATTTTTTGTATTTAAATAAATTTATATTAATTATTTTTTAGTAAGTAAAGCTTAAAATTAAGTTTTTAAATATTATACATTAAACTACATATAATTTTTTGTTTTATAAAACAAATATAGACCATATTTAATATAAATTAAACAAAAAAAATTTTTTATAAATAAAAAATAAAAATTATAATTTGCAATATTTAAATTCTTTTTTGTTTAGCAATTACGTAGTATGTAAAATTTTTTTATAAATAGCTTGCTAACGAATACGTTTTTTTGGTTTACTGTAAAGTGTGAAACTTCAACACGCGAGGTTTTATCCTTCAAGATTGTTAAAGGCTGGGAGGTAGGCTCTGGTGCTGCAAGAGGCTCTTTCGCGTATTCATCACTTTTTAAAAGTTTTTGCATTCTTTGTCTACTTCTCGTCAAGCCGATGTCGCTCCTTTTGTTCACTGGTTGCGTACTCACTTTGTCAATTGTCATCCGGATGGTTTAGCTACGTTTCCAAAGAGCAATACTTGTATTGATTACATCTTTGGTCACTCTTCTCTTGCTCCTCGTTTGACTAATAGTCAGTTACTATATATGCCTAGTAGGTGGACGGATCACTCTCTTTTGACTGTTGAAATGTTGCCTGCGACAGCTAGTATTGGTCCTGGTAGTTGGCGGTTCAATCCAACTCTGCTTGATGATAAGGAATTTGTTGCGTTGTTGAATGCCACGGTGTCATTGTTCTTCTCTGGTGCTGTTGGTGGTGGGTCTAAGGGTGTCAATACTAGTCAAGGTGGTAGTGGTGACTCTGAAAGCACGGTGGCTAGATGGGAATCCTTCAAGTTGTTACTAAAGTGCTGTGCACAAAAGTACACTAGAAGCATGAAAGCACGATTCAAGAACAAAGTTTTTACGCTTCAACTGGAACGTATTAGGGCTCTGTCAACGTCTGTATCAGGTGTTGAGACTAGGAATGCTATTGATCAAACTGACAGAGTGTCTACTGCTACAGGTGATGCTGAGCAGCAGGTCAGGCAACTAGAAGTTTTGATTGAGAATCAGATACAGAAAGAGACTAGTCAGAATATGCTTCGCTCTGCCACTCGTTGGTTAGAACAGGGAGAACGTAGCAACAAGTATTTCTATCGTTCGATCAAGGTGCGAGAGTCTCAACAGACAATTCAATCCTTAAAGTGCTCTACTACTGGGGATATCTTGGTGGAAGCAGCAGCTATCAACAGGGAGGCACAAGGTTTTTACCAAAGGCTATATACCCCTGATGCTGTCGATGCTGAAGCTATCGATACTCTCCTGGGGAATGTTCCAACTGATGTACGTCTATCATCCTTGGATGGTGATATGCTAATGGAACTTCCAACTCGCGATGTTTTGTTGTCTTTGCTCACTCATGCTCCCAAGTCTAAAAGTCCTGGTCTTGACGGTTTGCCTTTTGAATTGTATCAATATCTTGCTGGTGTTTCAACTGATTTTCTTGACTTGCTTGTGGATGTGTTGGGTGCAGCTTTTTCTGGTGTGTTTCCTCCTTCGTGGCAACAAACTCGTATGGTCTTATTGTTCAAGAAGGGTGACCCTCAGTTGTTGGTTAACTGGAGACCTTTGTCCTTAATTAACAGTGATGCCAAGTTATTTACAAAGCTCATTGCTAATCGTATGAACAAAGTGTTGCCAAAGTTAATCAACCCTTATCAAACTGGTTTTCTCCCTCATCGTCTGATCTCTGACAATGGCTGGTTAAATCAGTTGTTGCTGTCTCACTTGCGTGTTGTTGCTCCTGATTTACCTCAAGTGGCTGTCTTGTTGGATCAAGAGAAGGCGTATGATCGGGTTCATCCTGAATATCTTTGTCGTGTGTTGCTCCGGTTTGGTTTTCCTGGTGAGTTGGTGTCTTGTCTGTCTTCTTTGTTCTTTGGAACCAAGATTTCAATGTCTATCAATGGTTGGCTTGGTGCTCCTGTACCTCAGTTGCGAGGTCTTCGTCAAGGTGATCCTCTGTCTCCATTGCTATTCAATCTGGCATTTGAGCCTTTGCTTCGTTCTCTCCTTGCTTGTCCTGGTCTTTCTGGTGTTACTCTGTCCCCTGTTAATATCCCACGTAAATGGAAGCCTTCACCGGTTGAAGTTCGTGTGGATCATGGTACTGGTTCCCGGAATTGGACTTTGGACTTTGTCAGTGGCTCTGTTGCTCCTCCTCCTGTCAAGATTCTAAGCTATGCGGATGATCTTGAGGTGTTTTTGTCTTCGCCAGAAGAGTGGTGTGTGTTGTTGTCTGTTCTTGATCTGTATGGCCGAGCATCTAATGCGAAAGTCAATATCAGCAAGACAGTGTTGGTGTCGTTGTCTGGTGTGTCACACTCTGCTTGGGTTGCTTTGGCTGATTCTACTGGTCTCCAGTGGCATGACGCTCACTCTCGTGGTGCAGTACGTTACTTGGGTTATCCCTTGTATCATACTGAAAGTCAACTTCAAGACTATCTTGATGGTGTCTTGGTGAAGGTCCAGCGACACAGTAACTTGTTGAAACAAAGGAATCTCTCCATTAGGGGAGCAGGACTAGTGGCTAACTCGTTACTGTTGTCAAAGGTATATCATTTGTTGCGTGTTGTTCCTGGTGGTGCTACTACTGCGTCGTGGTTGAAGTCTCTCACTACGGTGGTCCGTGAGTATCTGGTGTCCTTTCGCCCTGGTGTTGCTTGGTCTACTTTGTGTCTCCCCCGCAAGTTTGGTGGTGTTGGTCTCGTGGATATAGCAGATCAAAGCTTAGCTTTGCATCTTGTCTATTTGCAACGTTTGTTGCGTCCACCCTCTCCTAATGATTTTGTCTCCTCTTGGTTGGTGTATGCCTTTCAAGTTTACACTGGTCATAAGTCCATCTTGCCGTGGTTTTGTTTTCCTGGTCTTTACCAGTCTCGTGTGTCTTCTGTGCCTGTTCTAAAACATCTCGGAAAGCTTCTGTTGAGATTGCCAAAGTTAGTTCCTTCCTCTGGTTGGTCTGCTAGCTGGTTTCTTGATCTTCCCTTGTGTTCTGTACTCAGTACTGTGCCTTCTGTTCGTCCTCCTCGTGATCCATTATCTCTTGATCCTCGTTTCTTGGTGTCGGATGTCTCTTTCTGGCAACCTGATCTAGGTATAGTTGATGGTGTCACCTCTCATCTTGCTTGGTCATCTCGTGTTTTGCGCCCTGTTTTTCTTGCCTTGAACCGTGATCGTGGTCCTGTCTCTCTGGTATTCCCGCCTGTCATGGATAGTAAGATAGTCTTGTCTCAAGCAGACTATTTTGCTATGCCCCGTTCTGATGGTGCTACCTCTTGGATGCCAGATTGTACTCATTGGACTGTCTCCAACTCGTCTCGTTCTGCTGCTCCGGTTGCTCGTCTCTCTCTTGGTGCTTTGCGAAGGTATTGGCACCCTGCAAAGGGTACCATTACCTCTCGTATGGGTCCTCCCTTGAAGTTGCCTGCCCATTTGTTGCTGTTTCCTGCTTTGTGGCGTCTTTTCTGGTCCCTGGAAATGCCTGCAAAGGCTTTCACACCTTGGTGGCGATTGCTACATGACCGTGTCCCGCACCGCTCGTGGTGTCATAAGATTATGCCTACAAAAGTTCTGTCTCCTGCTTGTGCTCTTTGTGGTTTTGCTACAGAGGACCTTTACCATTTCGTGGTGGGTTGCCATATCAAGTCATTTTTCTGGCAGGATGTAGTCTCTTTGTTGTCACTTCAAGAGCTACTCCCCTCTGCTTCTTCTATTTGGTTGGCGCTGACTACCTTTTGTAGTGGTTCAGATTTGTTGGTGATCGATGAGGATGTTCTGATTGCTCTTGGTGCTGCTTACAGTACACTTTGGAAGTATCATTGGCGATGCGTCATAGACGAGGAGCCTTGGATAGCTTCTGCTGCTATCAACATGGTCCGTCAAGACCATGGTACACTCTTTTCTTCTCTTTCTTTGGCAAGTGTTCAAGCTGGCACCTTGGCCTTGCCTATAATTACTGTATAGACTATAAATTTCAAAGCTAATAAAGATACACTTTAATACAAAAAAAAAAAGGCTCTGGTGCTGCTTTAATACAAAAAAAAAAAAGGCTCTGGTGCTGCTTTAATACAAAAAAAAAAAAGGCTCTGGTGCTGCTTACAGTACACTTTGGAAGTATCATTGGCGATGCGTCATAGACGAGGAGCCTTGGATAGCTTCTGCTGCTATCAACATGGTCCGTCAAGACCATGGTACACTCTTTTCTTCTCTTTCTTTGGCAAGTGTTCAAGCTGGCACCTTGGCCTTGCCTGTAAACTCTGTATAAATTATAAACCTTAATGCTAATAAAGATACACTTTGATACAAAAAAAAAACTGTATTTTATTTGTGTATAAAATGAACTGAAGATCCTGGAATTGAGTAAAAAAAAAGAAGAGTATTTATACATTTGCAACTAGCTTGTAGGATTAGTGATGATAGAGAGCAATAGGTTCTGCTATTGCGATATCTGGCAAATGTTGTTGATGTTTGATTTAAAGTGGTAATCAATGCAAGAGCACTGGCCATAAGGGTCGATTTGAGTAACCTTGATGGGCTTGGGTGAGCTATCGTCATAGCATGATTTAATGTAACCTTGATGGTTTAAAGTGTGATGTTTGTTATTGAAGTATGGAATCCTTTATCTGGGATATTGTGCAACTATGGCAGCAGGGCATAGTTGTCATATTTGAATATGCTTGTTATTGATTTGATTCTTTTTGGATAAAGATCCCATCACTTATTACGACCATCATGGGTGTGATTGAATACACTGTGATCAGGAGTGATTCATTCACACGATGTGCGATATAAGCGTGTATCTTTACTTTAGTATTTTTAAATGGGTTTTTGATGTACATTTGAGCGCTTTCATTAATAGATCCAAATAGCATGAATTTGAATGAGTGCTATTTGATGAACTTTGGTTTCCAATTAAGTTGCGTTTGGGTGGCTATTTCATTACAGCAAGGAACCGCCATACAGCGAGTTTGAGAGGACAAGTAAAGAAGAAATGTTTATTATCCTCCCGGCTCTGGGCCAAACAGAGAGGACACGAAAGTGAAGGATGAGTTGTGGGGATGAAGTGGTGGAGGATTGATTTGGAGGGAATTTTTCGATGGATAAGTCTATACCATACAGTTCGGGATTGAAGGAGAATAGGTTTCCAAAAGAGGCGCCATTGGGATGGGGAAAGAGGTGAGGTGTTGACGGTGGGCATTTCAGTGGAAACCAAGTGTTTGTAGTATTGAATACTGTTGAGTGGCACTGTTGGAGGTAGTGGCGTTATAGGTTTGATAAGACGGCGAATGAGTGGGCGGATGTTGTGGGGGTTGGCACCAAAGGAGGCACTGGTAAATGAACGGCGAGGGGCCTGACGGCAGAGAGCGAGAAACAATGGTTGGAGGTAGATTTAGCCTTCCTCAATCCAACGGGCAACTCGATGAGATATTCTTGGATAATGGTAAAACTCAGGGAAGGTCCAGTTTTTAAGACGGAACACTTGTAAGTCGAAGTCAAAGGTAAACACATCTATTGCGAGCAGTTTCTGGACGGCGTGAGGTCGGTCAAACAGTTGATTTGGAGCTATGAAAGAAGAGAAATGGGGATGAGTAGAAGGGAGGGTATGTAAGATAATTTCAAGGAAACACTACGGCCCAACTGATGTTCTCAAATGAGCACATCGATGTTCCCGAAAGGCGAAAAATGCTCTCATATGGGAACATCGGCGTTTTTAAAGATTTATTATAAGTCGGCCGATGTTCTTATGAGAACATCCGAAATGTTCCCATGTGAGCACATCCATATTCTTATATGAGCACATCGATTTTCAGAAATTTGAAAAAAAGAATGCTCATATCGGGGTCGAACCCACAACCTATCGGTTGTGGATCTGACGTTCTTCCCACTAAACTACTCGAATATCTTATTGAAATATATTCTTAACTCTAATAAGTAGTTAATAGATAATTTTAAATTGCCATTTTCTCGTGCAATTTATAATACGTTTAGTAATTTATGAATCTTACAGATAATAAAAGTCTCTCTGTTGCCTACAATATTATAGTTTAGCTATTAAAACCATTTTATTCATGTGAAAAACTACACCTTCTCAAATGAGAACATCAATGTGCTCATGAGAACATCGATGTTCCCAAAAGAGCACATCCATGTTCTGTGAGAACATCAGTTGGGCCGTAGTGAAAAGTAATGATAAACCTGCATGAAAATCTAAGTGACAGGTTGTGAAGGAACGTGGTATTCGATCCATGGTGGTAATGACATTGGTGAGTATGTTAAGGAAAGCTTGGTGTGGACTGGGTCGATGTTGGAACCAGATGGTTTGTCGAGCAGCAGGAAAGAGTAAGTAGTAAAAGTAATCAGAGAAAGCGGTAGAGTGGAAATACCATTGCAGGGAGTACTGGAGGAGTGGAATGCTTGGGGTGGTGTATGTCGGTAATAGTGGTGAATGACAGGCGGCTAAAATGAGGGGGCAAATCCAGCGCCATTGGAGAGCTTGTTGTTGGACAATGGGATCTAAAACTTGGAGGACGCCATGATGGCGAGGCTGTTGAAGGGTCCTAAAGGATAGTTTGGGGAAGATGCGAAAGTTAATGAAGAAGGACCCAAGTCTGCGTAAGGAGAGTAATTGAGCTCTGGTGAAAATAAAGTTGCGCATGACATGCCAGAGTTTCGAGAAAATAAGTGTGTTGAGAACGGTAGCTCTTCCACGAATGGAGAGGTTCCGTTGGGAGTGAATATGGATGCATTGTTGGATATTGTTGTAGAGTTGCTGGAAAGCAAGGTTGCGTTGGGATAAACTGGAGCATATGGGATAGCCAAGATATGTTACTGGATCAGGAGAGGTGCGGTCATGCATTTGGTGGATTTGGTGTGTAGCAAGAAACTCGCGCCAATCTGGTTGTGGGTGTCCAGAGAGCGAAATGGCTATAGTTTTCCTGTAATCTCACTACCGCGAAAAACTTAGCGGAAATGCTCTAAAATAGGTGTTTTTGTTGGTGCTTTTTTACAGCCAAAGTATTTGGAAAAGTTGGTGCTTTCGGTACAGGCTTCAAAATTAAAACACTCTAAATTTGGCGTCAATGCGCTAAGTGGTACAAATTGAAAATATTCCATCAACATTGCAGCACAAAAGTAAACCTTATTGAAAATAGAAACTGTTGTATAGCCGATGATATTTACTGCATTACACAACAGTTGAATCCTATACCGTGCAACGTTGTTCAGTTAAAAGACCAATAGTTGCTCATGGGGATTATGACATTGGAATGATATGGTTGGTGGATCTTCATTAATAGAATGCGCTATATATTACTCTTGGGGCAATTGTTGGGGCAGCAATCGTGCGATTATTGGATAGAATGATATGGAAAGCAGGATTATTGATGGATAAAATTTTCTTTTATTGATGGAAATACAGCAGAATATAGAATCATTGCTTTCAAATACATGCAGCGTGCTATACACATGGTAATGGGACGTTGCTCCTTTGGGTAGGCAATTCTTTTGACTCGTTATACAGCAGTTAGCTAGCTACCCTGTCATTCAAGAGCCTCCTGATTGTATTAAAGATAAAGCGGCAGTAGCTATACATGTTTACCCATTACGAAGAGTTCCATACAAGAGTAACAGAGATGAGGATCGACATGGAGATAAGCAGCCAGATTAGAGTTGATTGGCACCCACCACACGAGTATCTAAATGCAAAACTAATGTTAGTCATAGAGTTCAATCCTGAAAAATATTTAACAGCATACCACATTTGCCACGTACCATCATCGTAAACTTGACACACAAGCAGAACAACAACAACAGGATAGGAGGCGGTCATGAGAAACTATAAGAGATGATAGGAAATGTGAGCAACGATGGTACGGCACGATGTAAGATGCACAGAGTGATTGACAACTTACAAATATACTTTAGTATATGCTGATTAGCGAAGATCTTCCAGCAGCAGCACCAGGGGAGGATGTTCTATTCTATATTCAATGTTTAGTCACTGCCATACTTCTCAGATGATGTTCCTTACCTACCGTTATTCCCACAGAGATGATTAAAACGGTGTGATACTAATAGGCAACAGCCACATTCGAGGAGAACCTACTGCGTTATCATCTGGCGTATGCTGCCGATAATATGTTTTTAATAAGAAAGCCACCAACAGAAACATTTGGTCAGATAAATTACTTACTTTGTACCAGAAAATGAATTGAAATTACGGAAAGAAAAGAAAAGAAAAAGGATTTAAAATAATTCACGAAAAAATACTCTTTTTATAGACAAAATTTAAAGTTTTATTACAGCATGTCATAACCATCAGAGTAGTAATAGTCATCAGCATCATCATTCAAAGCCCACTCCCCCCAAACATACGTTATCCAACGATCCGAAAGCTTTTGAAAGTCATCAACGTGTTCCCCCTCCATTGTAAAGCACATTGCTACTATAAGAGAAGAATAGACACACTGCATCATTGTATAACTGACTTTGCTTTTTCCTTCCAGACTGGCATCATTCAAACGCTTCGTTAGCACTCTTTCATAATCACAAGCTCGTGCGTAGTACATGAAATGATAGCTTGGATTATTTTCAATATCAAGCGCAGGTCCAAAGCGATACTTGTAATATTCAACGAAGCGCTTTACAGTGCTACAGACAGATGTGCAATGATAATTAATACTTTATTCAAAGAACTCGCATGACGTATTATTTCTATTCTAACCTCATCAAATCTGCAGAGGAACAGGAACTCCAGCTATAGTCTAGGTAAGATTCACTAGGGTCTCTTGGAACCATTGGGGTTGCGTTTACGCTTCTTGATGCAGCTAAGCGACCAGCAGTAGAGTTGCGGAAATCTTCATTATCATCGTCATCTTCACCCTCATCTGGGCCATCATCACCACCAGGACAATTGCCAGTAGCTCCATTACCAGAAAGAGAAAAAGAAGACGAGAAACCATCAAAAGAGCTACTGTCAGAAGTACTACCAATAGCTCTTGTTGCAGAACGGCGGCGAGTCTTGTGGACAGAAGCCAACAGAGCAGTGGCACCCCAGCTGTTGGTACAACGATGCAAGATGAACCCATACTTCTGCGCATGTGCTTCAAAATACAGAGCATGCTTCAGGATTAATGCCTCATCCACACGACTCCAAGCTGGAACGACCTTGTCATCTACGGCCAAATCGTTGACATAATAGTATTCATCAAGAAGACGTTGGTGATAAACTAGACACATCTTGCGAAGGGCTTTGTATTGAGCAACGACAATCGGATGATTGAAAGCGTAACCCCTTTCATTGACGTCCCCACTTGACTTCATACTAAAGTTAATGAGGCCAAGCAAACGAGTTCTGGCATCAGGGTAAATGGCATTTCCTTGGGAGTTAACCTTGCCAGAGTTGATCCAGTACTCCAAAATCTCAGGGACAACTGGATTTATATCACGAGGGCCACGCAAATTAGGGTTTCCTACAGGAGCAGGAGCCAAGTTACGCGCTAAAATAAGAAATAACAATGTCAATGTCTATTTCAATTCAATGCACATCAGTGTTTACCTGTAGCAATCACTCTTCCGACATCAGTTTTATTGCCAAAAACACCATCATTCATGGGCTGAACGGGAGGAAAGGTAGGAGACAACTGCTTGATGAGTTCCAATAAAAGATCACGATTAAGCTTAGACTCTTCCTTGAGTTCACCAACAAAAGCCTTGAGCTCCAGCATCTCTGTCTTGATAGCATCGAGGGGAGAAACTTGGGTGCGAATGGTTCTGTAGTTATTGTCCATTTTAGTGCAAAAATAATAAATTTAACTTATAAATAATAGTTGATACTTTCCTGAAAACCAAGACACATGTTGCCCTTTTATACGTTCCATCCTGCTCTTGAATTCTATCTTTGCCATTCCAAGTTTCTTAATGACTCACTACTTGTCTTTATTACTTGGACTTGATAGAGTCTTCATGAGTCATTAAGTCAGTTCAAAGTGAGCACCCTCTGTAATAACGCGACTGTAAGTTCGTGTAATGTCAACTGTCAATCATCTTTAAACTCACAGTAGCAAAACATCCAAACATTGAGACACAACCGACACCTTTGTGCAACTTGAAGAGTCAAAAATCACTATTAGTCATAGGTGCTACTATGTACCACAGAGACGATCAAACTACTATTTAAGCTTCACTACACATCACTTTGGTCTTGTTGTCATTCATTTGTACATCACCTTATCCTCTCAAAATGCCTGCACGACGAGTTTCAGGAAACTGCGAAAAGTGCCACATGCCTTACAATTCTGCTAGAGCGTTGAGGACCCACTATGCAAACTCGACTTTTTGCGAGCCCAAGAAAGCAAGAACAGAAGACACTCCCTTATCGAATAGTCAAGAACAATCCCAGGCAAGCATGCATTCACAAGACGATACTCCAACGGCTACCACAAGTAATCAAGGAAATCAGTCATTACAGCAGCATGCTGCAGAGCAAAGAATAGAACGTGAGTTGTGTGAACTATAAGCAATGCATGACGTACCGTTCTAACTCCTATCTAAGTGCCATCAATTGAGTCCTTTTCATACTACAGTAGCTTCACTCTTGAACAAAAGGAAGGCCTTCGACATGTATATGATCTTGACACCCTCTCTTACGCCACTGATTTTAATGAAAGTGAATTGCTTTCATTGAAGCTCCGTGACATATTCGACAAGTATCCAGCATCGAGAGAAATGAGTCGTGAAAGTATATACTTTACCAATACAATCATTAAGAATATAGCAGAGGCAGGAGGTGGCATTGAAAGAGGTAAGCATATGAATACCACTATGTATTGTATCTTCAAACGCACTCACCATATTGACATCTCCCTTTAATGCACAAAGGCATTGTGTTTCCAAAGCTGATTCAGTTCGATACTCTAGAGGCGCGCATGAGAAAGAAGACTGGCGTACAAGCATTCATCTACAAGGTCTGTCCTCAAGGCTGCAAAGTTTATCCCAAGAACGATACATCAGTCCAAGGAGTGTGCAATCACTGTGGAACTCCCAAAAGCGAAGCACAAAATATGAAGGTCTTGAGCATCGGTGATCAGCTAGCAAGAGTCTTGAGTGACAAGTCCAAACGAGATGAGCTCATGTCGTATCGACGTAACTACCAACATGATCCACATTTTTACCGAGACTACTTTGACGGTCAAGAGTACATTAACTTTCAACAAAGACGGAAAAGACATGGCACCAACGTAGATGAGGAACCTATTCTGCTTGCCTTGTATGTCGACGGCTTCAAACCCCAAAGCAACTCTTTTGCTGGCGATACCTTAACGCTATTCCACGTTGTAATTTTGTCAGCCCCTCCACACCTCAGGTGAGTTATCTCTATTTGTATGGGTATAATATCCAATTAGTACCGGATTCTAACCACCAACGATATTGCATTTATGTCTACCAACCCACAGATACTTGGATGACTGGACCGTTCAGACAATGATTGCACCCGGCAAGAAGGCGCCAGTGGATCTTGAAAGCTACTTGGCTATTTTTGTGGACGAAATTCGTGATCTTAGTGAACATGGCATGCTGGTTCGAGTGAATGGTGGTGAAGTTGCCCGAGTAAGCGTTCATTTGGCAATGGCGACAGGCGATCTTGTAGAAGTATCACATTTGATGTTGCATGGAGGAGTCTCCAGTCAGTTTGGCTGTATGAAGTGCCTCATAGACACACAAGGAGGCCAATGCTTTACTCGCACAATCAGAAATTTCCAATACAGAACTCTCGAACAACTGAAAGCACCACTGCCTGTTGGCGTAAAACATGTGTTTGTAAGTGAAGCGATTTCATTAAACAATCATGTATAGTTCTTGTACCAACCATCATCTCTTCTATAGAACATCAAAGGACCATCCATATTTACCACTCTCAAGTCTTTTCCTGCCAACCCATCGTTCTACGGTCTCGACACACTTCACCTACTGAGCATTGGATTAGCTAAGCATTTGTACGAGCTCTTGTCTTCTCCATTGCATCCATCCAAGTTTGATAACCGATACAAGCCCTCTATCGAAGAACTGAAAGAAGCAAAGCTTGATAAAGCAAGTGCCTGGCCTTACACCTTTGATTTAGATCCCAAAGTTCTGGCAAAGATCGGTCAGTATGTGGCTCAGTCAAAGAAGACCATTCCAACTACCTTCAATGCACCATTCAACGACATTTTTGCACCAGGAGGAGTTACCAACTACCGAGCAGTTGACTATGAAGAGTTCATGATTTTCATTGTTCCAGCCCTGATAGCACCACACTATCCTGACTCAATCAGAAAACCTCTTCTGGGTATCGTTAAAGTGGCAGCTTTGGTATTGCAGAAGAATGAATTGCATGCTTCAGACTTACAATTCATAGAAGCGTAAGTATTGGCATCTTGAATAACAAAACCCGTTTTATCCACAGACTAAAAACTTACTTCTTTCTATCTCTGCACAGTAAGGTTAACGATTGGCACAAACTGCTGATCACTGAAATCAAAACCAAACGCCTTCCTATCAAGACCTTTCGACCAAACGCCCATTATTTAGGACACTTGACTTACATGATCAAAGCGCAAGGTTTACCGGCTTCGACTTCCAGTCGATCTATCGAAAGATCCATCGGCAGGTACAAACGCTTGATAAGTGCTCGCACAAATGTTGGTATAAATGCCGGAAACATCATTGATCGTTTGGCAATTATGCGAGCCATCAAGGCATCTACAACTGGTGATGGTACAGGCGATGGTGAAGACAAACTGAATGATCTGGATGCTCGAATCAATCTCTTAGTGCCTCGACGATACGATCCAACTACCTTCGTAAATCTAAAGAATGACAATGGCAACGGAAGTCAGCTCTGGTATCCAGTCATCCACACAACGGTTTCAAGTATCCCAACCTCCATCAACGTCAACACACCTCTTTTTGTCAAGGCTATACAGTCCTACTACGACCGGCAATACTCAACTAATGCTCTGCAGAATGTCCATATCAATGATCAACTGGATATTGTCGTCTCTGGAAGTGCCTGGGCTTACAACTGCACTTATCGTTCAGAATACTATCGCGATCTCACCGGTGCTAATTCTAGAGGAAGCCACTACATCATGGTATGGGCAGAACACTTGAGGTATGCCAATTCACAGGTTCATTATTGCCTTTATCGTTACTCATCAAAACCCACATTGACGTCTGAATTTCCTACAGTAACTCTCGTCGCAAGGTCAAAGCTTTCTATGTAGGGGCTGTTATTTTCATGTTCAAGCTCGAAATTGAGGGGATTGGCGATGAGTTGTTCTTGCTTATTCGATTAGGAAAGACTCATGCTGTTGACGACAAAGACAAGACGATGCCCATAGTGGAGCTGGATGATGACCAGGATTCATCCGCATATCTGGTGTGCACATTTGAGCAGGTCATTTGCCAAGTTGGTCTGATGCGTTTTAGCGAGAATGACAAGAGATATAAAGTGATAACGAAGGAAAAGGTTTTCCGGGCCTCGATAGAGACTTATAAACCTGGAAAAAACTCATTTGTGCTACCTCAATAATAAAGATAAATATAGATTTTATCATCGTATTATTACCCCCAACAAGTTAACAGACATTCAGCTTCATGATGTCGTTCTCCTCTTCTTCGCTTCTTCCCTTTTAGCTTCTGACATCAAAGACATCCCATTCATCTCACTACACAACGCTCAGTTCCTTTAGTATGTGCCGAAAAGCACCATTAATTGCGGAGTAGGTGCCCCAACCTTAACTTGAGTAAAACACTAGTGCGAATAGCACTGTTACCAGACAATGGCATCTTAAAATTGTATGAAATTCCTATTTTTCCTTCATTCAATTGCCAATGCTTTTATGTCTCACCCTTGCTATTAAAACCTAAGCGTGTATACAAAACAGATTCCGACAAATGTCTTCTTTTTTGCCGTCTCCCTCACCTTCCATTCTTTATTGAATTCTTCCTTCTGTTTTCCCCTCGTCCTACTATTACTTAAGGCTTTGAACACTGATTTTTTGCAAATATCAACGAAACACAAGGGCCACGATGGTTAAAATTCCGCCCACAACAATCTTTTTGCTCTTGTAAACCGGAAAGGTTCTATTGAACTGTTTCTCCCGTATCTCTAAGATGATTTTTACCACTTTTAGCATCAAATAGGTGTTTCCTACTGCTTTTAGCGCTGAATACGCTGCTAGCTCCTACTTTGAAGCGGTATTTTAAATACAAAAGACTTTCAAGATCCAACGCAAATATGATTCTGATAAATTTCAGTTTTCCCCTTTCCTTCATGGTTTATACGGTATTCTTCAATGAATGTTTACTTGATCTCTCTTAGTTTTGATAGAATAGTGATAGATCTGCCGTTCAATTGTACACATAGGAAGGTATTACGAAAAAACCGAGAAAAACTTTAGATATTGATATTGTGCTTAATTTCCTGCCTAAACATGCAGAACAAAAAAGCTATATAAGAACTAGACACCTTGATAAACACAAAAAAAACTATCCTGAACACCGCATGTGCAACAATCAATTTTCAACTGCGAGATAAAGTGTTTAGAGGCCATTCTCTTTAGATTTGTTCCGGAAACGTATATAACAAACTAGATGTATAAGAAGAGGAAACATTGGGCAATCGTATTATTATTCTTGAGCACCCGATGACCCTTTGGGAATTCATAAATTGACATTTACTCGAAAAATATGCCTAATTTGCTTCTTTTTACATATGTTTATAGATAGATTTTGAAACCTTCGTTAGGCTATAACAAACTATACGTGCTGCAATCTTTATTTCAAAGTTTTATATACTCAAAAAAATGTGTTTTTGTGTAATATATTTTGTCCTTACTTCCTCAAATGGTTAAGCATTTGATGTACCTCCATTTTTTGTGATACCACTGATAATTCTTTATTGAAAAAAAATCCAATGCACCTTCAAAACCCCAATTTTGGTGCAAATGATCTAAGTCTTGGTGCTTTTGCTCTAAACTTGATGTATTTGCACCAAGGTTTTCGCCGTAGTGTCTAGTAGTGCATTCGATGCTTTCATGTATGTATTGATAGAGTCCTGCAGAAGAAGAAAATCCGAAAAGTTCTTCAAATAGACTAATGTGTCATCTGCATAGGCTAGAATTTTGTACTTAATTGGATTGCAACGGGTGGGAGAGACTGGCGGAGTGTTGCGAGGGGAGGCTGGCGGAGGGGATGAGTTGGCAAGGCTTTCGGTTAGATCGTCCACGCCGGCAGTAGGTGATGGATGTGGTGGGGCTTCTTGTTGTACATGGAAACCCTCAAAAGTAGGGTTCTGTTGAATGGAGCGGAGGAAAGGGTCAAAAGCAATGTTGAAAAGGAGGGGACTGAGTGGATCACCTTGGCGAAGGCCTCTTTCTTGAGAAAGAGGTACCTTGGTGATGTGGCCATTAATGTTGATCTGAATGTTAGTGGAGAAGAAAAGTGAGATGATACAGTGTGTTAAAGATTGTGGAATACCAAATTGGAGCATAATGTGTTGAAGATATTCGGGATGAATACGATCATATGCTTTTTCTTGATCCAAAAGAAGAGCAATGGTGGATGAATGGTTGGTAGTAGCTAGAAGTTTGGTGGTCTGTAATTCGAAGCCGTGCTCGCCAATGAAGCGGTTCGGCATGAATCCAAGTTGTTGGGGGCTGATTAATTGTTGCATATGTGGCATCAGATGCTGGTGGAGCAGGCGTGTGAAGATTTTGGCATCGCAGTTGATTAACGAGATGGGACGAAAATTCCTCAGGTCTGTGAGATCGCCCTTTTTAGGGAGCAGGCACATGCAAGTAGTGAGCCAGCTGTTGGGAAAGATACCGAGGGTAAGAGCCTCCTTGAAGACGGCATGGGCAAGTTGGGCTGTTTGTTGGTGGGATAATAGCACCGCTAGGATTTCATAGGGTAGGCCATCTGTACCTGGGCTGCTATGGTTGGGCGACCGCTGTACACCAGTCATAATCTCGTCGATGGTAAATGGCGTCTCCAAGGTGGGTTGGCTGTTTACTGGGATCTGTGCTGAGGCAGGGATGGTGTTGCAGAATTCAGAGATGCTGGTATAATCTATGGGGTCAGTAGTATATAGCTTACGATAAAAACATACTGCAGCATCCTGCATAGTCTCTGCCTTATCGCAGATGGAGTGGGTGTCTGGATGTTGGAGAGCTAACATGGTGCGTTGAATTTGTCTAGTGGCGATTGTGCGTTTGAGGTATCCGGCAGACGTTTCACCCTGTTCACGCCACATTTTACCCGCACGAATGCTTTGTTGGATGGAGATCTCCTGTTGCAGATCGCTGATCGTTCTCGGAGAATGGTTGGTTGATTCTGATATCGTTTGAACAACTGGTTGCGTTTCCTTTGAAACCGTTTGAGCTGTCGGTTGCGCCAAGAGCTGTGGCGGCGACCAATGCGACGGGCAATGGTTTTCACTACGGCCTTGAGTGCATCCCATTGTGCTTGAGGGGAAGTGCCTAGTTCCTGGAAGAACTGATCTAACGCCTGGCGGATTTCGGTGACGAAGTGCTCGTTCTTTGCTAGCTGGGGATTAGCTCGCCAAAGTCCAGTACCCTGTTGAGAGGAGGAGAATTGAAAGGTGGTATTGAGGATGGCATGATCAGTCCATTGGGAGCACATAAAATCAATGGAGGACGAGTGTAGTTGTTGAAATAGCGTTGGTGAGCAGTAGACATAATCGATGGTCGACCGTGAGGTCCCGCGACGGAATGTTGGTAAAAGTGGCCCATCATGTTTTGAGTGGGTAATTCGATGAGGTGATTGCTGAGTAAGTCATGCCAGCGATGTTGAGCCAGCATGGCAGAGTGGTGGTGGGGTTGATCTGACTGTATAGGGGGAGAGAAAGAATCAGTAGTATAGTTGGTATTGTCAATGGCATAAGAGGTAGCATGATAATTAAAGTCCCCTAGTATAATCAGAGATTCACGATCCACTGCAATTGTGGATGGTTCCTCGGTAGATATTGGAGGTGGTTGGATGTCAATGGTGATGGGAAAGGTGTCCAGAGCCCAGGTATCGGGGTGAAAGAGTGGAATGGTAAGCAGTTGTGAATAAAAGTGGGCTCTGGACGACGCCGTGGCAGGAGCATAAATATTAACGAGTGTGATGGGTGAAAAGAGTGCATTACAGTGTGTTACCTGACACACTATAATCCGGTCATCAAGGGTAACGTTGAGCGGTTGGATGACGATTTTTGGGTTGAGGGAGACAATACCACAGTGGGATGTCCAGATGCTGGTGTTGGTTTGAAATTGCATATTCAGTCGTTCACAGACTGATTCGGTAGCATGGGTTTCTTGAAAGCATAGAATGTCATATTTCACTTCAGGATTGCGAAGGAATCGTACAAATTCGGAACTGGTGGTTGGGTTGAAGAGCTTACTAACACTTCGACAATTGAGTGAGCCTATCTTAATAGTTGATCTATAATCTGTCATAGGTGGGTTAGTAGCATAGTGTGTCATAGAGAAGGCATAAGGGTGGGGATTCATATAGTTACTAATTAGGTCACGGGGGCTGAAGTCTCGTCAGCTCGGATAGTGGTGTTTGCCTCGCTCATGGTGAGGTCTTGTTCAGCGGCGGTGGGTGTAGTATTGGTTTGTTGACGCTTGTAGGCTGGAACATAAGCTGGTTTGATGGACTTAGCTAGTTGATCATACTCGTCTTCAGGAATGAAGTGTTGCTTGAAGCAGAAGAAGCGGGCCACTGCCAGCTGGTGGTGCGGATCCTTCAAACGCCCGATGATGACCTTCAATCGAGCAAGAAAAAGGCGGCGACATTCGGCAGCCAGGAAAGCAGGGTCAGAGTCAGTATACTTGGGGTCACGCAACGTGATAGTATCCATGGGGTCGAATTGGATAGGTGCCAACTCGTACTTGGTCAATTGGGCTTCCAAGGATGGGATGTAGTCTATGTGGACGAGAAAGCCACAAACATGACGGTCGGGGAAATGGATATCCAAGATCCGCTTGTTGTGGATGCCCATAGCATGGAAGTTATCCCTCATTTGGCTAATGGGCGAAGAGCTACGGTTGGGAATGTAGACAAATCGGTAACCATGGTTGAGTGAAACGACCGAAAATTGACGAGCAGCAGCAAGATCGGCATCGTTAACATTAAGGTTGAGAGGTTGAAGCCTCTTTCGAGGTATGGTTTTAGCTTTGGGACATTTGACGGCAGAAGGGTCCGCTTGTTTCTTGGCGACGTCGGCAAAAGAAGGTTGGGCCACAGTAGTTGAAGGAGGTGAGGCAGCAGTCGATTCAGGGGCAGGGAAGGTCTGCGGAGCTTGCTGTGAATCAAGTTGACGGATCCGTTGCTGAGCATCCTCTAATTGTTTTTTTGGTGTGATCCAAGGAGGAACGAAGGGCCATGTTCTCCTGGATGAGAGCTTGCATCTCAAAGATTTGGGATGCTTGACTATTGAGGCGGGCGTAAATGTCCTTGAGATAGTCAGGAAGATTGGGCACGGAGTGAATGTTGAGGTCACTTAGTGAAAGAGGGGAAGGTTGAGTAGGGATCGTCGTGGTTGAAGCTATGTTGGGCACGGCTACTGGAGGAATAGCGTTAGCAGCAGGAGGTAGGGTATTCTCGGCCATGGCTTTGGTGATGGAACGGGTGAGTCGGGCTGTAGCTGTAAACTTGGAACGAAGACTAACAGATGAGGGAAGAGGGGTAAGTGTTTTTCTAGCTAACGTGGAGAGTCGACGTTTAGTGGAGGCAGACGGGATGGTGGGTGTTGTAAGGCAACTCTTAGCGGTTGTAGAGACTGGCTTGGGTGGAGGAGTGGGTGTTTTACTGCTTGAATTTGTTGGGGTTTTCACTTTATTTACTTCTGTTGTTATTATTTGTTTTATCGCGTTAATATTGCTGTTCTCGGGTTTTGAAAGGCCCTAAAAACAATTTAGACGAAAGGAAGGTGTAGTTTTTTTTATTGCAGATTGGAACGTTTTTGAAAAAAATTTAAATTCAGCAAGACTCTTTCCCCCGTTCTCGCGTATTCATCACTTTTTATAAGTTTTTGATCACGCCATCTTCCACTTTAATACAAAAAAAAAGATCACGCCATCTTCAGGACTAGTGAGGGGCTCTTTCGCTTATACATCACTTTTCAAAGGTGTAGGATAAAAAGGGTGTATAAAAGTCAGGGTGTAATCCGGATAATAGATAGGCCGTTGGGGTATAGGGCGCAGGTAGGGATAGGGTGTATAGGTGATGGTAGATACAGGATGCATAGGGTGTAGGTAGACCTAGGGAGTATAGAGAGTAGGGTGGTATATACTGTAGGGGGAAAAACTGTCCCGTTCTTTTAAAATTTTGTCTTTTTGCACAAGTTTTTGGTCATTTCTTTGTATACAAAGTCGAAATATATATCGTTTGAATGAGAGAAAGTAGTGCTATCTATACATAATTATAACTTTTTCAAAAACTAAAATCCAATGATTTTATTGGTTAAAAAATAAATATAGAAAAATGTACATTTTATTATAAAATCATTAACAGTGAGTTGAACCACCTTCGCTCTTGATGACAGCCTTGATTCGGACAGGCATACTATCAATATATTTCTGGCACTGTTTTTCTGTTATTTTGTACCACTGAATGTTAATACGCCGCTCTAATTCTTCTTTTGTAGAGGGCCTAGTGGGATATTAAGACGAAGCTTTAGGAGATGCCAGACATGTTCAATGGGATTAAGATTGGGACTTTGGGGTAGCCAATCCATAATTTCGTCTAGGTTAAACCCATTGTCGGTGAACCATTGTTTAGTAATGCCCGATGTATGCGGTGTTGCTCTGTCTTGTTGAAATCGTACATCAGATGGTGTCTTCCCAAAGTGCTCAAGAGTGTCGTTCAATGGTGTCTTCAAAATATCGACATACAAGCCCGAGTTTATTGCGTCTTCAATAATGGTAGTACCATAGCCAGGCCCCTCCGCTGTTATACAACTCCAGAACATGACCCCACCGTCATTTCCCTGCAACTGAGACTTGACTTGATACGACTGCATGATTCGGCCAACATTCGTTCAGTAAAAAGAATTACCATCTGAGCCTCAAAGGTTTATTCTTGTTTCATCCGAAAACACCCAACGACGCCAATCAGCAATAGTAAGATGCCAATGCTTTTTAGCCCACGCCAATCGAAGCCGCTTGTTTATCTTGCTAACAAAATTTATCTTTGCTTTTATTCGAGATTTAAGACCATTTCTTTTCAATGACTTGCGGATGCCACCAATTGACATATCTTGACCCATCAATCTTAAACTTTCTTGCGCTGCTCCGGGACTATCTAAAGTACCTGATCGAAGTTCTCTTGACATTAGGGACATAGTTTTAACAACAAGTTTTTTCGGTCTTCCGCCAAGAGGTCTAGCTGGGTCAGGGCAATATAGTTTTCTGAGCCTTGTAAGGGTAGAGTTACCCACTCCTGGATACAAATTCTTTATCTTTGAGAACGAAAGACCACGTTGGAGCTGTGGAATTTGAGGCTTGATAGACTAAAATTCACAGAAAAAAAAATAAAAAAAACAGTAATGTCAACTTGATAAAGGTATGTTTTATTATCAAACTGACAGATGTCAAGTAAACTGAAGTATCTCTACTGGCCAGGTAGATGATCCTTCTTATATACTACAACAATGGATAAAAGTTCTATTAATTAGATTAAAAAATAAGTCAACTCAGATCAACTAATGTCTAATCATGCTAAAAGACAACTCCAGCAAGCTAATCATGATTTAGCTCTGTCTAAATGAATAATTAGACTCTCATCCAAAGTACTCTGATTTATCCTTTCTATAAGGATAATTAATATCGATCTAGTAGCATGTATCCGATAGGTACAGTCTCCTTAGTCTATATTAATAGTACATATCAGAGTGTATATCGCTAAGCATACATCTTTAACATGTATCTGGATATATGGCATGTCTATAACATATCGTATGCATGTCTATAGCATGTCTCATATATAGTACAAGTCTGTAGTACATAAAGTATCTGTAGCTAGTATCACGGATATAAGCATGTGTCTTATAGCGTGGATCATGAAGTGCACATCTGAAGCAACAAGCTCATATTGCATTAACCTTGGTGCTTATCCAGATATGGTAAACATCCGTAGTCAATGTCGGAATACAAGTATAAGTCTATAGCGCCATCCATGTCCGTGGTGCCATCTATAGCCTATATCTTATATAGTATGAATTTTATAGTACTAGCGTATCTGAAGTCCATATCTTCTTATAGTATAAATCTGTATCGTACATCTAATCCAGTGTACATACAGCTTATATCTAAATCTGGTAACTGGATGAACTATCGGAATGCAGATCATAGTGGATGTATTTGTTGCATACAAGCATGCATCTTAGGCTACATTCACTTTCTCCTCAAGCCACCTTTTACAGTGTAGCAGCATAGATGATGTTTATCGTATCACATCACATCTATGTTTACAAGTCCAGTCAATTGTGTGTGCACAGGTGCCTCAGAAACTACAATACATTCAATCTCCCCAATATCAAGATATCGAGATACACCTACACTACATGAAACATATCGACTTAGGTGGCCTCGCAACAAGCTATACCAACAATCCATAAGGCCCCAGTGGCCTGCTATTTATATACCATCTCAACGTAGTAGTCATTGACCAGGGATCTACCATATTTAAGCAAGCTAGATGCGCTGTAATAAAGAAGCTCTTTGCTTTCGTTTTAGATACAGTTGACAACTGATTATTATCATCGACTTATTATTACGAATTCATCAGTATTCCACAATTTCGGTGAGACTAACTCATGTAAATTTTGATGCGTTATTATGTTGTCGGTAAGCCTGCTAATGGTAATGGAAATGAGAAAGCGAATATGCTATTTAAACACTAAAACTTTACATTTTGGCTTCGCTACGGTAAAACCACCTTTAAAATCGCTGTTATCAAGTATTGGGCTAGATGCTTGAATACTATTTTGGTATTGCACCTTCGCCTCCCTATGATAAAATCCTTATATAAATTAATGCTAACAAAAGTTGGATTAAATGCTTGATTGTCATGGCCATTCACCTTCGTTTGACTACGGTATAACCCCCTCAAGGCCAATGATACCAACAAGTGTTGCCTTGAAACAACATATCACGCAATCCATAGCCAAATAGCAAACAAGAAATCACTTGATCAGATACGCCATGTCCTGGGAAGAAGAGCCTTTAATCTCTGATTAACTACGATGGCGCTTTTGTGTTCATATTTTCCAGTATCCGATATATGAAACCTCCGTGGTGCTATACCATACCATGGCCTAGAGCTTACCTTGATAGTAGTTGGATGCACGTTTATACAGTACAACTCCAAAAGAATTCACTCTGAATTGGCTAGTCAGCAACTAGCAATACTTATATTACCGGAATAATCTAAAGAACCTTCTGCCATTACATTTTAACTAAATTATTTTCCGTTATTGGGAATAGTCAAGTCGATCAAATCAATTTCAAACTTTTCAATTCATTACATTCTTACCCATGAAAATGTGATATATTTAAAAAAAAACCACAATTTGACAATATTAAGATTTTCTCACCATATATAAGGGTTCAATGTTAGTTAAATGTCAGACGTGAGACCATCAGCGTCTTTATATAAAGAAGTGTGGCCCAGACGTGAGCTTTCGGCGTCAGTATAAAAGAAGAAAGCACCCCCCTTTTTTTTTCATTGTCAGGTGTCAGGTACACACAGACTTTGTGTGTGACTTTTTTTAATTTAGTGTAAATATCAACTTAGTTTGCAAAACAATAAAGATCATTTTATATCTCAATTCTATTCTTTTATATACATTTATCTAAGTCTACTCTAAAACTATACCTATACACACGACACAGGTGCACACAGACTTTGTTAGTAACTTTTATAGTTAATATGAATATCAAAAATAATAAAGGTTATTTTTTTCTCACTTATACTTGCAGTGAAATCAGGTTTAAATAGATTTCACAAAAAAAATAAAGCAAAGGTTAAATACAATAGAAATCAACTGTATTTTATTTTGTGTATAAAATGAACTGAAGATCCTGGAATTGAGTAAAAAAAAAGAAGAGTATTTATACATTTGCATCTAGCTTGTAGGATTAGTGATGATAGAGAGCAATAGGTGCTGCTATTGCGATATCTGGCAAATGTTGTTGATGTTTGATTTAAAGTGGTAATCAATGCAAGAGCACTGGCCATAAGGGTCGATTTGAGTAACCTTGATGGGCTTGGGTGTGCTATCGTCATAGCATGATTTAATGTAACCTTGATGGTTTAAAGTGTGATGTTTGTTATTGAAGTATGGAATCCTTTATCTGGGATATTGTGCAACTATGGCAGCAGGGCATAGTTGTCATATTTGAATATGCTTGTTATTGATTTGATTCTTTTTGGATAAAGATCCCATCACTTATTACGACCATCATGGGTGTGATTGAATACACTGTGATCAGGAGTGATTCATTCACACGATGTGCGATATAAGCATGTATCTTTACTTTAGTATTTTTAAATGGGTTTTTGATGTACATTTGAGCGCTTTCGTTAATAGATCCAAATAGCATGAATTTGAATGAGTGCTATTTGATGAACTTTGGTTTTCAATTAAGTTGCGTTTGGGTGGCTATTTCATTACAATTATAATAAGAAAAGACTTATTTGAATAAGATCAGACGCAAAAACTAAAGATTTATTGATGAAGACAAGAGTTATTCTACTTATACTAAGTTCTGAATGCCAAAGTAGCAATTTATCTTGTACAACGCTTATCACATTTGGTGAAACTCAGCATTTAGATAGCTGAGATGCACTTCAATTATCATAGCTTGTCCATGTTATTGCACAACACAGACATATCCACCCATCAAGAATACCTTAATCTTTATAGACAGTTGTAGCCCTTCTGACACCATATTTATATTTTAAGTGTCTTGTTATGGGCTATTTATGTTATATTCAGAATGCTTGAAAAAGTTAAATGTGTTTAGATTGGCACTGATATGTATTGTTTGCGGCTGTAAATATCATTTAGAGGGATGGAGTGTTTAAGGTGGTGAACTAAAATAAGAGGAATGTTGATTTGTGGCTAGTCTTGGATTGTGATGTACTGAAAGTGCATGCTTCTACTGTAGGGTGAGGAGGTGAATCCAAATTGCGAGCTGTCAACAAGTCTCGTCCATCAACTTGACCATGGTTACCTCTTCAAGCCTATCAATATAAACAAGACTTTCAGTAACCGACAAGACTCAAGGCTGACTTTATTTAACAGGAAATAAACTATATGTTTTTTTTATCGTATCAGCAGTCGTAGTGGTTGTTACAGTCTCTGCTTAAAAGCAAAGAATTCACCATCAAAATAATTTGTTTTAGGCAAATATAGTGAGTACAGTACTACAACACCATTGCTCACACGACTGATATATTTTTTTTTCACACACGAAGCCAATGACCCTTAAGCGGATTTGGCTGTGCTAAACGTTTAATGCCTACATCATGTATAAACGGCACAAATGGCATCAATAGCATTTGCAAAACTTTCTCTACTGCACAGCAATAACATCATGTTGCATGATGTCCATTATACAGATGACAACATATAATAATAGCAGAAATGTTTCAATGTTGCAAATTTAGCAAAGGTAAACTTTTTATTTTTATTTCAATAAAATCAACACAAGTGACAAGAAAACTATCTTTATACCAACGAGCTTGAAGCTTGATCGTAGTAAAGAGGGACAGTAGAGTTCAAGATTTGAGACAAATTCTTTGCCATTTGCATGATAGAGCGGGTATTTTCATCAGGACTTGCCAAGAAATCGCGTAAAGACCAGCTGGGAGCTTGGCCAATTTTGAGATCCAAGTTTTCAGCAAACCTGTCAACCCAAGCTTCCTTGTATAAAGAGACCTTGTACAATGCACGATGAGGATCCACCAAAGTCAAATCAACAGGCAGTTCATAATCTGTACGCTCCACGCGATTCATGTTCCATATTTCATCATGACAGATTTCAATAATGTATCCCTTGTAGCTATAGAGCCATTTTGTCTTTTGCGTCACTAATTGAGGTTTGTAATCGTTGGAGGTGATCATGACAAGACGGTTGTCGCTACTGACACGAAGGCCATGTGAGAACTTTTCATGAGGGGAATTGGCATCGTCGTTAGGCAGTCGACGGGCATACTGCAACTTGAGGTCCCAACTGTAATGACTTTCGATATCCAGAGCGCTGATATCCACCATATCCACACAATCTGTCACAGTGCTCCATAAACGTCTTTGGCCGCTATCCGTAAAGGAGATTTGCATTGTTGTATCCCACATCTCGCCTCGTGGAGGGCCCCTTATTCCAGGTATACGAGGAGGAGCTGCATTTGGATATTGCTGAGCATTGATCACAAAGGAGGTGCGAGGATTATCAGAGAATTCCACAGCATCAGGATCCGTTGTCAAGAATTCAAATAATCCACTCAAGCCTTGCAAAGACTTGCTGATACAGGGCGCCAATTCAGAACGGAATTTAGCTTTGCGAAACATTTGATCACTAACGTATTCAATGGTTAAAAATTCCTTCTTGTCTTTGTAGTTGAGAAGAGAGATCTGGCCAAATCGAATCTTCATGCGAATCACCCAGTCGTTCAAGCGAATGCTTTCCAAAGCGGCAGCCAGTTGCTCTTCAATCAGACTTTCATTTCTCGAATTCAACGTCCTTGCTCTGTCTGACAACTGTTCCGTTTGTGCGGTTTCATTGAAAGCAATGAGGTCATCTTGATCCACTCTGTTCATGACACCAGTAGCCACAGATTTCAAAAGCCTTTGCACTTGAAGTTGCTGCCTCTCCTCCTCTGGATCATGGTACTTGTACAGGAGAAATCCCTTTGGCAAAGTCTGAAATTCCAGCAGAGTTTGTGCCGAGGGTTGCTCGAACAATCGCAAGACGCCGCCCATTGGTTTACGGCAGGAACGCAGGTACCAGTTACGCACACGCACAGCAGCATCCTTGAGAGCATTTTCATTATCACTAGCAAGACGGATCAAGTTTCCTTGCTCTTCGTACCAGAGGTAGGTTTTGCAGTCGGCACGGATTTGGTTAAAGTAAGAGTTGTTTTCACCCGATAATCGCAGCATTGGGAGCGATTTATCAGGTAACGGAAATATTGCATGATAATTTTGGGCCACCACAGGTAAGCCTTGATATCTCTTTTCCTCTTCCAATTTAGCCTGTCTTCTCTCTTGACGACGTCTTTCTTTTTCTGTTAATTCACGTTCAGGCTTTCCCCATTTCTTTGATTTGCGTTGTGAGCGTGTCTCGTTTTCAAGCAGGTTTTGCACAATGCCATCCAGATAGCGCTTGGTTTTGGCAATAGCGTCAGCATCACCCCAGATATCCACTTGATTGTACTTTTCATTGTATTCGATAAATGAGCCAGTCTGTTGTTGGATGGAAGTTATACGTGCTTTACGAGTACCCAGCACATCTTTGGGATTGACATGCGTAGGTAAGACCCAATGATCATCTGCGTTGTGATGGTTGCTGCCTGCACTTACTGTCGTATCAGCATAGGATTGCGCAGGTCTTGGTGTGTTGTATTTGGAAGCGGTGTCGTAAGGAGCATCAATTTCGATGAGTGTTGAGCCTGCAGAAGCATTGTTGTTGTAGCTGGGATTACCGAGCGAGGGGTCCTTCCAGTTGTTATCGTCGTCAGAAGAGTCATCGTCTTCAAGGTTGTTGTATGGTATTTCTGGTACAATAGACATCTTTTCTGATAAAGTAAAAGAGAGAGAGAGAGAGAGCGAAGAGTAAAAAATAGGGGACCACAAAGCAGCCTATTTATATGATTTATTTCCAGACAAACATCCATGTGTGTGCACCAAGAAGCTTTATTTATCATTTTTTGACTGGTGAATATATCCAAATATCAAGTAGAGCACCTGCTGCCTGTGATAAGATGAGAGCATTGCCTCTATGGCAACAGGAAAGGAGCTGATCACGATGACATTTGACTGTATTTGATGGCATTACTGTCGACATTGCTCTTTTTTGAAATGACAGCAATGAATATCAAAGATGCTCATTGTGAGCATTCGAGTACGCTTACTCAAAATACAATATCACTCATAGTCGCTAGAAACCCTTTTTCTAAGCAACAGCTTGAGCATTTGTGTTGAACCATGTTTTGCATGTCAAAAGATCAGAGACCATACGCTTGTAGTCACAAATCCTGCGGCTTAGCGTGGTGATAGAGAAGTGGAAGAGCACTTGGTGATGCTAATTCAAATCACTTTTTCAACCAACGCGTATATATCCACATACCTTTGAGTTTTGAAAGATGAGTTTCTTATACACAACACCAGACGAGAACTTTGGTACTGTTGCCGAATGCAATGGATCTTTAGGTAAAAGCAACTCTAAAGATCAACAAAATATCAATGGCTGATACTGTATTCTGTAGTTCATGTCGACAGTGAGAATAGCCCTGCTCTGCGAGAACTGCAGACCAACAATGTATGTTTTGTTCACGTTTGGATACATGTATACAGGCATGCTCATAGTTAGGTTGCAATTAGACACCTCTATACCCTTCTATCCAGTTTGAAAATTTGACACCATCTGAAGCCGACTTTGTCAGCTCACCACCCGCGCAAGATAACCTTTATGTGTCTTGCTGCAATGATATCAAGAGCCATTTCATGAAGCAAATGGAAGAAAAGTAAAATCGAGAGCGAGAGAGATAGCACTGGATTTGACATACGAACTTTGATTCTCATCTATCAATCTGTGTAGGCTGCCACTCATAGAGTCAACACCTATTTACAAGCACGGCAAAGATATATACGAGTATGTGCACAACAGATTCCTCAAATCCCACGATACACTTCTACAGCACGATATTTTCCAAGCAAAGAAGGATGCAGGCCTCTTTAAATGCATTGCTTGGCACCCCCACCAAGAAACGTTGGCTGTTGCACACGACGACAACCAAGTCTACATTTACGAAAAGAAACAGGAGGAAGATGCATGGACTTGTCTCGTTTTATCGCACCCAAAAATGAAGCAAATTACATGTCTGGAATGGAAATCAAAGGCATCTGGTACACTGGCTATTGCCTGCAAAGATGGTGTGTGTGTTTGGACATTGGAAAAGACGACATGCGCTGAGCAACAACCTCGATATCACCCTGCTGCTACTATGCGATTCATGTCACATCCTGGAGAAGAAGACATCAGTTCATTAGCTTGGGATCCTACACCTGGAAGTCATCTTTTGGCCGTGGTTTCAGCTGTTTCCAGCACACTGGTCATTTATGACTTGATGCTGAACAGAACAACTCCCTTAAAGAGACTTGGCAGTGGCAACATCATTGTGCGCTGGAGTCCCAACGGCGAATGGTTATTCCAAGGAGGATCGTAAGCTGCCCATCCCCACACAAGCATCCACCAAGCAATGTACTGACTCTGATATAATATAGAAGCGGCTCCAATTCTCGTGTGTGGGATACCAGAACTTGGGCATTTCACAAAATCACCAACCCTGCTGGATTATGGATTCAAGCTGCATGCTGGCTACCCGATAGTCGCACATTGCTCTACTCCATGTGTGGTAAAAGCGATGTTCATGCCGTACATCTGTCTGGCGATATCGTGAAAACTGGCCTCATCAACCGACAGATATTCTCGGCAGCATCCAATACAGTAACAACAGACTCTGGCGCAACACAACAAGTGGGAGGCGTCATTCGGGACATGTCTATTGACAAGAGAAATGGCCAACGACTAGCCATTGTCTTTGAAAACACACATCTGATCGCCTTGTACTCTGTCAAGCAAGTGTCACTTCTCAGTCTACTTGAGGAGCCCATGCTGTTCCCAATGTAAGTATCTCTTTTCACGAGCCAATGTGTCATACTAAACATGGCTGTATTAGCGGTTATATTCGTGGATGCAGCGTCTCTTTGAACGGAAATACCCCATTGAGCGTATCTTGTTTGCCAGAAAATACCAAGCCCTTGAGCCTCTCATTCTCTTGTACACACAAAGATGGTGCATTGCTGGCCGTTACCTGGAACACTGGTTTAATATCATTTGTTACACACACTTTTTTGACTGATGAGGAAATTAGAAAGCGTTTTATGTGATTGTTTAAATTAGCGAATAAAGTATATAATAAACTATTTAAAATCATGAAAACAAACAAGCTGCTTTTATTTTATTTTTTTTTTTTTTTTATTTTTTTTTTTTACACGCCACACTCAATATGAGCGAAGGGTAAAAATAGCCTATATGATAATGCATAGCGTAATGGATCTAACATGATGGCATGGTAGATTAAGTCAGGATGATTTCAGAAAACTGCTAGCGACTCCACGACGACCTGATTACGATGGCAACAACTCGAGTGCACAGTTTAAAGCACCTGCTCCTAAAATACCGTAAGTTTGCTACACCAGCGACTCATGTATGAAACTAACAGCAAGCACCAGAAGAGGCACAGGCGCAATCTTTGCTCAGCCTCGTTCAATGAGGAAGAAGCCTTTCAAAAAGAACGTTAGCAAAGACGACCAAGCGGAAAAGGACGCCAACGAACAGCAAGAAAAGACAGCATATCGCGATAGAGCTGCTGAGAGACGCAAGCAAGACGAGTCTAAAACAACGTCAGAAGATCAATTGACAACTGAAGAGCTTTTGCAACGAACCCAAAGAGAGGCAGGCCAAGAGTTGGACGCAAGACAGCTGTACGAGCAGTCGAAATTCCTAGGCGGCGATGTGGATCACACGCATCTTGTCAAAGGCCTCGACTTTGCCTTGCTGAAAAAAGTGAGAACAGACCTTGGAAAGCAACCTGCCAGCAACAACCCGACGAAAGAAAAAGAAGAAGAGCATGCTGAAGCCTCGCAAGCCATGGATGTGGATAATGACCTGGATCAAGTGTTGGACAAGTTTGAACGCGGAGAAAAGATTGCAGACGACGCTGACAGTGGCGAAACAGAGATGGAGGATGTATCTATGGAGAAGCACAACAAACCCAAGTTCCACACATTGATGGCCAAAAACATCTTTGAACATATTCAGCATCAAGTCCACCCTGAAGATCAGTCTCGTGTTGAGTTGTTTGAGCCTGGAAGAATGGCATTTGTGTTTGAATTGGCCGATGAAGTGGGTCATTACTCGGACGCTTTTGCTATCCCCACTGCCATGATTCGAAGCAAAGCAGATATTGCTGCTAAACTAGCACGGATGGGCTGGTCAGAGGAATCACAGGCAGAGTCAAGCTTAGTGATTGAAAAGATCTCGCAAGTCATGAATCGCATTCGATACGGTGGTGGTGGTCCTACTGCTGGTCATGCGGAAAGTGCCAAGAGACCTGTGATATCAGCAGCAACAGCAGCGAGGATAACCAAGGAGCCAGTGGCTATGGTGGAAGATGGATTTGTGGGCGACATCTTTGCTGATGTGGGCCGTGATTATGAATTGGATGAGAGCTCACATACACAGACAAACGACGAAGCAAAGGGCGACTATTTCAAAGGACTTGTCGCGGATCAAGATGAAGAAAAAGACCAAGAAATGACAGAGGCTAGCAATGATGCTGTCAATGCATTGCTGTCACAGGCAACAGCAGGCAAACGTACACAAGATATGCCAGAAGAACAGCAGCCAAACGACGCTAAAAAAGATACAGCTACCCATAAGCGAAAATACAATCACATTGAAATGGATGCGGATGCAGCAGATATCGACATGTTTGGCTTGAGTTCATCTGCTTTACCCACCTCATTCGAAGAGCACACAACCGCATATCAATCGGATGACGACGACAAGGAGGATATAGCCACACACAAAGATAAATCATCGGCGGCGGCTGTGACGCAAATGATGGATCAAGGCACAAATAAAAACAAGAAGGCTCAATTGACAAGATGGGATTTCGATACAGAAGATGAATGGCAAAACTACAAAGACAATATCGAAATTCATCCTAAAAGTGCATTTCAATACGGCGTCAAATTGGGTGACGGCAGAAAGCGAAATAGGGAGAGAAAAGGAATGAATGATAAGCAACGGCTGGATCGAGATTACCAACAAGTGAAAAATATCATGTCAAAAAAATACGGCAAATCACTGGATTCTTAAAAGCGCGCGCATGTGTGTGTATGTTGTAATATTTACAAAGAATAAAAAAGTGAAGCTAACATGCTAGCGAGGTATACTATGTTTTTTTGTAGATTTCAGCATCCAGGGATGCTTTAATGCTTCGTCAGGCTTGAGACGTTGTTCAGGATCCCAGTGCAGGCATTTGTTGATAAAGTCCAAAAAGTTTTCATCCGTTGTCTTGAGTGCATGCTCTAATGTCTTTGTGCCTGGTCTTCTTTTTCTGCCTTTGGAATTGGGCTGTATTCGTGGGTTCCCTTGTGAATCTATAGCCAAATGCGAAAAAAAAAATAAGCACTAGTGCGTATGCCATGTTACAAGTGGCTTACCAAAAAATAGCTTCCTACGAGTACTCTTTTCTATAATGTAAGGTTCAGGCACATCTTGAATTTCCATGATACAGGCCAATTGTTCTTGCTCATTTTCACCTGGGAACAAGGGATAGCCTGTGTGTAGCTCGGCTAATATACATCCAACGCTCCACATGTCGATGGCCATGCTGTAACTCATGCCCATGATCACTTCAGGTGAGCGATAGAATCGACTTTGAATGTAAGTGTACACTTTCTCGCTCTCTAGACATGAACTGCCAAAATCAATGACTTTGATGGTGCTTTTTGTTGGATGCTTTAGCAAAATGTTCTATTGAGTGCACAAGACGTCAGTAATACAGCCCCATCATACACACGAGAATGTTACCTCTGGCTTCAAGTCACAATGAATCAGCTTGTGCTTTTGTAGCAGTGTCAATGAATTCAGCAGCTGCATAGCAAATCGTCTAATCAAACCCATACTGAATCCTTGGAACCCATTGCTCTTGATAAACTCGTACAAATTGATGGAAAGACATTCAAATGCAATGCACAGATGATTTCTAAACATGAAATGGCTCGTCATTCTCACATTGTTGTGTTTGTCCTCTGGATCCCAAGCAATCAGTTCCTCCAAAATCTTGACTTCGACAAGCGCCTGCGCATGAAATCGTTTCTTGTTACGAATAATCTTGACTGCCACAGTTTGGCCTGAACGATGGTCGAAACACTTGAGAACTTGCCCAAAGGAGCCTTTGCCCATCAACTCCAATACTTCATATCGGTAGTCCAAGTGATCTCGGATCTGAATCAAATAGTCACCGCGTTCATCGTCGTAACCATAGTTACAGAAGCTTTGGCTGGGACTGGCAGGCCGTTTCTTTGCATGGTGTCCTACAAAGTAGATGTTTTCATAGTTTTGCATCTCTTGCTTTTCGTAGGACGTCAAGTTGAATTGGTACAGTTTTTGTGCTGCTTCAGGCGACATGGCCACTCGCATCATGACTTTGGGATGTTCTCCTCCTAGCAGTTTCTTGACAACAGGGTCATCGCTGTGATTGCCTGTGGTAGAGGTGCCTCTGCCTCGCAATATGATCTCGGATGTTTGTCCTTCTATCGTCTTTGTTGTCGCCTTTTCCTTTTCCATTTGCGTTGTCCATGATTTGCTCTCATCCACGAGTCCTTGTAGCCTCTCTTGTAGTGTAGATACTTTTCTCTTTGACGCTGGTACTAATAGATCAGCATGAGTAAAAAGGAGGGGGAGGGGGGGAAATGATCAGTGTTACTGTACCTGATGTCATGGACTTGGAGGATATTGAGCTGGCTAAACCGCCCGCCTGTTTCCCATGATTCGTCGTTGTGCTGGACGAGATCGGTGTAGTCGCTGATGTGGATGTGGATGTGGACGTTGACGTGTTTTTGCGCAACGTATTGTCATCTGTGCTCTTGTTGGAGCGACTTGATTGCAGTTTTGGCGTGCTCGATACGATAGAAGTTGATTTTGGTTTTCGAAGCTGTCTGTGCTGCTGTTGTTGCTTTATTCTTGAGGTCATCGATATGTTTTTGCTCGTCTTGTGTTGATAATCATCGTCTGAATTGTCTGCTGTTTGTCTTGCAGCAACAGCAAGTCTTTGTTTTGTCGTGGATGTGGATGTTGTTGCTGATGCTGCCCCTGTGGCTGTATGGCTGCTATTTGCTGGAAGTGGAATACGAGTGGGCGTCTTTGCAACAGTGCGAGTATGCTTGTGTACAGAGGGAATGTTCAGTGGCTCAACCTTCATAGGCGGTAGTGATAATGGTGCGATGGAAGGCTGTGAAGCAAGATTTCCAGGCAGTGTCTAGTTTTAACAAGCATTGATTAAGATACTCCCTTTTTAATTACATGAATGCCTTTACCTTTCCCCTTTTTCGTCTGACGACAGTGGTGGTATGAGGCTTCGACACAGTAGACGTTTCTTTTGGTTTTCTAATGTTACTATTACTGCTGCTACTGCTGCTGCTTGATGCACTGTTAACATTGGATGATGTCGTGATGCTCAGTTTTACTTTTCTCCTGTGCGACGCTTGTTCAGAACTATTACTGCTTTCCGCTCGATGCGATCTTGCATTGAGTGTAGAGGATGTCTTTTTTATGCTGTTCATATAATCGTCCACGGACTTGATTTCATTGTCATCCTTCTTGTCAATCTGATTTTGTTGTTTCAAGGCTACATGATTTTGTCTTTGACGCTGCTGTAAGGATGCCAATGTGCTCAATTTTCTGGATCTGGTTGTTGTAGCAGTAACATCTGTGCTTTTCTTTTGCTGATCAATTAATGAGGATGATGATGAAGATGACAAGGATGGTGAGATAGACGCTGCTGCTGCTGCTGCTGCTGCTGCTGCTGCTGCTGCTTGTGATTGACTCAAATGGCTTCGAGGTGCTTTTCTTAGATGTATAGATGATGTTGAAACACGTGGTGTTGTACTCGCACTGATTCTCGGCGATTCGATTTTGGGCGCTGTTGCACTTGAGATGGAAGATCGTGTGCCAGTAATGCTAGAAAGCTCGTCCCGTTTGTTTTTCCAATCGTTTGATGTTGGTATCGTCTTTCGATGGCTGTTCAGTAACGTGGAGGAAGAAGAAGACGAACAAGGCGATGAAGGTGGGTGTGCAAGATCTGCCAATGAGAAGGATGATGTCGATTTCTTTGAAAAGGATGGCTCACTAGGCTGTGGATGTGGCGCTTTTGAAGAGAGAAGTGTGTTGGTATCTAGATTTTTGTAGTGCGCATCCTTTTCAAACATGTTGCGCAATCGAAGGTAGGAGGCTGAAGGGCTCTTTTCCCCACTTTCGATTTGGCTGGTTGATTTGGTGGGTGTAGCTACAGGAGAGGTTGAGGATGCAACTATGGCATAGTTTTGATCGAGAGCAGCATCTGAATTGTAGTAAGCTGTAGTTGGGATGCGTTGGGTGCTACTACTACTGCTATTGTTGCTGTCTAACAATTGCTTCCACTTGTCCATATCGTCGTTCTTTTTCTTGGATGGAGACGGCGAAGATAGATCTTGAGACGTTGCATCCAGTTTCTGGTTTCTTAGTCGATAGCTTGCCAATCGCTTTGCAGATGCGGCAATCAAGCCTTCCAAGTCTTCCAGTGTAGCATCGCCCAAATCAACCTTCTGAGCAGCACCGCCACTGCCATTAGAAGCTTGTCGGCTTCGAGGAGGTGTCGATGAGGATGATGATGGTGAGGATGAATTAGAGACTGGGTATACATGATTGTCTTCTGTGAGTGTAAGTCGACGAGATGAAGTTGTTACTAGATCCTTTCGACGTTGGTTCCAATTTGCCGTCTCTGTTACTTGCTCTTCTAGTTCTTTCAATTGACGCATTCGCTCTGCCTGCATCTGCTTTCTTTTGGCAGCATATGAGGATTGAACCTTGTTCCATGGTTCCTGGGACAATGATAAAGATGAAGTCAAAGTGGAGAGTGCAACCTTTGGCTGTTGTTGTGAGGATGTGGTTGTGGTTGTGGTTGTGGTTCCTGAATCAAAATCAGTCTCGACGTAAAATTTTTGTGAAGACATGATTCACGATGTGGTATATTTTGGTGTATATAAAAGATGAAGAAAAAAATGTTCAATTATAAAAGTAAGCCCTATTATTTTTTAACGAGTTTAAAGGACCAATTTAGAATATCAATTAAATACAAAACTAACTTACCTTCTTGAATTGATTTGCTACTACTTTTTGGTATATGGAATAAAAGGTATTTATGAAAGGTTCATATCTCCACAATTGAATCAAAAGTGTTTTGTTTGCAAACGGGAAACGATGAACAAAGAGGTATCAGAAAAAAGAAGAGTGAAAAAAAAAAAAAAAGCAAAAAGGAAAAAGGAGAAGATACCTTGAAAAAAAAAGGCACTACACTACTTTGGCAAGAGAATAGCCAACACGGGCTTTCAAAAGAGCACGCTTTTCAACAACAAAAAAAAAGTGCAACCAACATTTTGCCCAATCAAATGGGATTTGCAAGGAAAAAGTAAAGGAGATCATAATGCCGAACAATCAAAAATACATTCGCATGGTTGCATTGCGTGATGTAGGTTCACGTTGGCTTGTGTGTCTACTTTTCAATATCTACAGGACTTCTAAATAAAGATATTAGGATCCAAAGTGGCTGTGAATAAATATACTGCAGCTCAAGCTAGTAGGGGAAATCATTAGACTCTTGCTTTCATTCATACCACGTATTTTGCGTGTGGAACAACGTGAACATGGATCAGTTTGTCCTGTTAGCAATGTTGATAGACATTGTCGACAAGCAAGTGTTTAGTCTGTCATCTGTTGAATGCTGGTGATTGTTTTGTGTGTACAATACATTAATGTTTTGTATCAATAGACACGAACGTATGTTCCAAAGTATAGTAGATATAAGCTATATTGAGTACTGATTTCATTGCAGTAACTCTTCCCAGCTTACCTGATTTATTTCCAGTTGTCTGTATTGCTTCTATACTAGGTTATTTACGCCAACATTCTCGACAACTCCAAGCGAGTTCACAGTAAACTGATGAGATGTTTGACAATTCAACACCTCATAGGCCCCATCGTAAAGTTTACAAACAAGAATTTCTCAAAATGTGATAGTCAATGACGTGAGTTGCAACAACTTCGTCGCTTTTCCATACGAGAAATCTATCATACCACTAATCGACTTGGTTTGGAGTCAAAGTTATCCTTTCAAAGCATATCAGCCTGTTGCCGATTGGGATTTGCAAAGATTGTTTGTTGATATAGCTTTACAAGGCACTATCGCGATATGGCTTAATTTTCAAATGGACTGTCGAAACATTGAAAAAAATTTGCAGAGGAATGGAATCTCTTATTTTAGACAAGATGAAGTATGAAATACAATTCAATGCACATCATTTTCGTAAAGAAAACCTCGAAAAGCGTGCTGCTGCCATTTATGAAGCTGATGCGTTACTCCCAAATGTTTTTGGTTTTTTTCAGATAGTACGGTAAACCAAACCGCTGGTCCAGCACCTGATGAGGACAAGCAGTAATCACTGTATAATATCTAGAAGCACGTGTGTGCTATCAAGTATCTAGCTATCGTCACTCCCGGTGGCATAACGAGTAGCACGATGGATCCAGTCGTCGGTATCAGGTGTGGCAAGGTTATATCCACATAGGAGGAAACAGTGGAAAAATTACAGAGATACTTGCACATGTTGTATGATGACAGTGATAAGTATGGTATCTATGGCGGCCCTCCCTATAAACATCCGAGCTCTTGTACTGTTCATTTTCTTCAAGTCCACAGATCCGCTGGAAATCTGCTGTTATCGAAGCGTAACCAAAATACGCGCTGTAGTTGGCCGGAAGTTGGTTGAGGTAATCAGAAATTTTACCGTTTCCAAATACAAGTATGCAACAAAGACTATTAGTAATGGTCCATCAACGGTCTATATTTTGTCGGCCATTTTTAAAAACATGCTGCATTGTGCTTGTCAAGGAGGTTATCCCACATTTACAAAACTCGAAGTTTCTCCACCTACTCTTGAAGAATAAATACAAAACATGCGATCTAAGAAGATTAAAGATGAAGATATTGATATGCGAGTTTACTGTTCTGTGTTGATGTTTTTGGTCGATTGTTGTAAAGCCTGGAGAATGCCTTTTTGCAATTCAATGTATTTACGTTATAATTTGATAGTAGTGCCACAGAGTTTCTTTTGCTTGCGTATAAGCTCTTGTTAAGAAGGAGCATCAGGTATAATAACCCTAGGGTCAGGAGAAGGGTCTCTCTCATGTCGCTCGATGTCAACAGGATCTACACATGATAAATATGCAGAGATTGCTATCAAGCTTATACCTTGTCTGCTGCTGCGATAATTCAACGCTAAACTTATTCTTGGTCTGGCATAATACCTCAGAAGGCTTCTCAGGCTCAATATCCATCAATGTATGTTTCTCTTTTTGGTGTAAGGTGCTGGGAGTGCTGGACGATGCCTTCTGTCTTTGGCAATGGTGTCTTTTATTCTTTTCTGTTCTTCTTGGTATTAATGCTTTCCAGAGAAATACAGCTATTTTAACCAGCTACTTTTACCATAACCTGTGTTTTAAGGCCACACTTCATACGAAAAATCTTAATAAATGTTGTAAATGGTATAGGAAAGAAAAGTCTGATGGAAATGCGTGAGAATGAATGTAGGTGTATTTCAGTAAGAATCAGATGGGGCGAATCAATTATGGGTGAATGCCTACTGCCATTTATATGTTTCATTTACGGATTGCTTACACACACATCTAGAATAGTGTTTCATGCTAAATGATAGTTATTTCGGATAAAGATGATCAGTCTAAATATCTTGAGTTGCTCTTGGAAACACTAATTACTTATATTTCTTATTTACTATCTTTTGACATACGAAGAATAGTTAATTGGAGCTTAGCTTATGTGAATATCATGGTAATCATTTACATGCTGATAAAGTTTATCTACATATTTTTTTTTATATCGTCATCTGAATTTCATGATGAGGGAAGAAAAAGACTGAATAGATTTAAGGGGAAAAGTTATGAGGGGAGGGGGGGAGAGCAAAGATAATTGAAAAAAATACTAAGGTATATACAAATCGAACTATAATTCCAAAATTAAGTGAGCTAGAGAACGAGCAATAGATGCGTTAACATTCACTGTGGCAAAATGCACCTGGTCAAAAATGGAACGCCTGGTAGCGAAGACTTGATAAACGGTAAGTTCTGGAACGGTTGGTGTGGAATACATCCACTCTGATCTGCATTCCGACAGTTCATCTAGTTACCTGATTTAGCTATAAAGTATCCAAATATGTATCAAGTACGTTAGATGCTCCAAACTCGAACTGTATGCTACGCTATTTCTGTTGATTGGCACGGCAGTGTATTGTTTTGTCAATAATCTCTTTCAGTTATTGATTGCAAACAAAATGATGTCTCGGCGCGACCTCCAATTGATACTCTGCGGTGCTGGTTTCGCGAAATGTGTAGCGAAACGTGTGGAAGATCTTGCAATAATAGTTGGTCCCGAGACTAAACCAAGTAATTAAAGCTATTTAAGTTGCTGATGTGTTTGCAATAACTTTGATGTAGACAGTATCTCAGCGATAAGATGTATATATATAAAGTTATATACCCAAAAGATTTAATCGTAAGAAAGTTCAATTTATTTCCAATGTGCTGTATAGATCAAAATATAAGGTCAAAATAAAAAAAATGTAAGAGTAACCGGTTTCAACACCAGTTCAGGAACAGTAGTCTGATAGGCTCAGAGTTCAGATATCGTCGCTTTTTGAAATCAGCACCACCACAAAATCCTTTTACCATCGTAACACATTGTCAGGATTGAAGAAGAGTATTCTGACAGTGATTTAGATCTGCAGGATATCATTGACAGGCTAAACACAAACAAGAATAAGAAGCTCAGGTTTAAACCTAGAGCGCCAGCTACCAGGAACATCAAACAGCGATTAACCTGGATAGCACACAACATTACACAAACTATATTGGATAAAACCAATAATATCCAAATCTAATAGTAATAAAGACACCTTTTTATCCATTCAACTAAAAGGCTATAACATCTTCCTGCACACTCTTCATATCTACTTCCGTATATATCTCGATCAGATCTAAGATTGCATATACTATCTTTATATATAAGCATCTGACAACATCATGATAAATATCAAGCTCTCTATAATGATTACCTTGGTAGTTGGTAATCAAGATATAAGTATTGTTGTGTGGAAAGGAAGACTGTAAGAACTATCCCAATAATTATGAGAGATGAATTTAAGGGTTCTTTAGGTTTGTTCGTACTAGATTGGCACTAGTAACTAAACTCCAGATTAGAATAAGAAGAAAAAAATGGATAATGTTTATTAAGATGCAATTCAAAATACTATTTATATATGCCATTGTTCTACTGTTATTCTCCTGTCAGGCTCAATTCAGATCCGAATGTCAGTGCCCTGATCAAATGTAACCCCAAATTGGATTGCTTTCAATTTAATGTCAATTTCATGTACCCGCGTTCTTGAGTCGATCCCATTGTTTAAAATGGTAATACCCCAATTCCATTGTTGTAATTCCACTTGAATCTTGCATCGATTCGACATCAATTGGTTTGCATCATCTATCCTGAGTCAAAGTCCAGAGTCAAACCTACATTTCAAAATAGTAATACTTGGCTATTAGCGCGCAACCTCATTTAGATCCCTGACTAATTCATCGATTCAACAATATCGGCTCCAAATATTGATTAGGTTTTCGGCTAAACTTGACAAGAAGCACCACGATTAAACGAATATGTAACAACAACAAAATAGAAGCGACACCAATTGAGTAAGCACCAACATTGATTAGCAATACACCAAATAGAGTCCACATCGACTAGAATAACAGTATAAACGCACCATCAAGAGATAACATTAGATATAGTAGATAAGGTAGAGAATTATACCTTGAATCCACCACCTTGAGCCTTTCCCATATACGGAATATTGCTTTTTTAGGAAATCGAGATAAAGCCAAGTAATCAAAATAAAAATACACACGTATCAATCATAGAAGCGCGGATAGTTTAAAGGTAGAATCTTGCCCTTCCAAGGCAAGGGTCGGGGTTCGATTCCCCGTCCGCGCACAAAATTTCATTTTTTGTCTCTTCGATTGATTAACGTGAGACGTTATAAATTCTTTGAAGAATATCCCCTTTATTTTTCTGTCATTATAAAATACTGTGTATCACATTTTTAGGTATCGCTTACATTGCACTTTGTCCACAGCACAATTTTAACTCTGAAATGCCGCACATCAAACGAGCACAAATTAAATGCCCAGATCAGCGCTGCAACACCTTCCGTTTCTTGTATCCAAAAAGGACAACCATATATCAAACCTTGCATCTTAAATCCATGAAATACAATTACATAACCAACTCATATGAAACTATACACATTGACCCTTGTAAATTAAGTGAGCTATTCCTCGTTCATTGAAAGATATTAGTACAAAAATATTATCAAATCTCAATTCAATCCTATGTTAACCAGGACATTATTACAGACATAAAGAATAGCAAAATAGTATAAAAAGCATAAATCTCAAAATCAATTAATAAAACTATCTTATACTTTACCACTATTTTCAATACATATCTTTTATAAAGCTCATTGGCTGTTATATTTACTTCTTTTCTTATACTTAACATCTGTTACTTGTAAGATACTTTGAATTCTTTATATGTTTCCCATATTATAAGCGATTCATTGTAAACCCTTTTATATACATCTCTGTATTACTTTCTATTTTCTACTTTTTCTTCTGTTTATTTGTTTATTCTAGTTGGATAACTATAAACCTGATGCTCATTTGATAGTTAGATCTGCTTTGGCTAGTTTACCATCTCTTTTCAAACTCTTTTGTCAAAACTATACACACTACTACCGACTCGCCTGTAACAGCAGCAAATATTAGAATGGTGTGGACAACACAGAACAAAAAGCAATGAGATATATCCTTACGATGCGTAAGTTTAAAGTATTAGTATTACTAATGGTTCTCTGTCGTCGACTTGCTCGATCGACTCATGTATCGTTGTTCTCAAATCACCATCGGATCATCCAATCTTTTTTTTTTTTTTTTTTTTTTTTTTTAGTAGACAGTGAGAAAATTACATTGTCTTAGGTATATGACATACCAGTACTCTGCGGATCTGGTATGAGCGTGACCTTGTACGCCAGCAATCTTGGAACAAAGTAGCAATAGATTCCCTTTGATCAAGAAACGCATATCCACAGCAGATTCGACTGCAGTCCCAATTGTTTGCACACAAAGTTTGACGTTAAATATGCCATGCAATGTTGTCTTGAAATAACATTTGAAGAGTAGTGAAACGCATGCTGCTTTTTCTTATCCCATTCACAAATAAGTTGACTACCGAGTCGCTTTCATCAATCAATAATCACAAATATGTCTGTCATCTACAAACAAAAGACATCCCAAGCAGCATTTTTTTTTTTTGAAAAGAATCAAGTATCAATAAAGGTTTGTTATCATCAGCAGATCGAGACAAGGAAAATCATTTCTTTGTGAAAGAGCAAAAGGAGCTCGTTTTCAAACAATCTTGATGCAGTTTTCTAAAGGCATCCTACATAAAGTGCTTTTGTAAACATGCTGAGGGGATGTAAACACGCAAATCAAGGAGAAGATCACAAAAGAGGGGGGAAAGAAGAGAAAGGAGCATATAAATACACTGTCTGTCTTTAGCACTTACAACAACTTGCATCCTTTCTTCTTGAAACACATTGTAAAAAGAAAAAAAAGAAAATGAGTCAACAACATTACATTTCCTGGGCTGTAGTACTTTTTCTTGCCATTCAATTTGGCGCCATGTCAGTGATAGCAGTGATTGGATGTGCTGCAGAGGCAAAGTAAAGTATACTCAAAATCTAAATCCTATCGCTGTAGAGAAATGCTAATTTACCATAGTTTCCAGGCTTGTAAATCAATCGAGGAAAGTCTTTTACATGGATGTGGACCAGTTGACTATGCTTGTCAATGTAATGCTCAGGTATAGCTATATCCCAAATCATATCCTCCACCCACAGTGGCGCTGATGTATGATGTACTGTAGAAACTCATTCGCCAATGTTACGATCTCTGCCCTGAATACAGTGTAGATGCAAACGAACAAGCTCGAGTTGCAACTGGTATCTGTGCTGCTGTTCCTACACCTTCCATTGCACCATTGCCCTCTGGCCCTCTTGTTCCTAGCCAAGCATCTGCAACTTGGGCTGCACCAACCACAGCGGGATCAACAACAGCACCTTCTGCTAGCCAATCAGTCAAATCTTCATTTGGTAATCGTGTGCTTCCTGTTGGTCAGTTCGCCGTTGTGATCACCATGGTGGCCATTGCATTGACTGTCTACCTTTAAATTATCTACCATATACACTCTAATGTATATATACATATATGTATCTCCAGCATCACTGTAATAAAGATACTCCTTTTCATACATAATGTAAAGCCATGTTTCCAACGAGTGTATGCAGCAGCATATACAAGGATAAGATCGAAATATCCTTCTCTCTCCTTCTTCTCCCAGTCATCATGAATCAGATGTAAATACAAGCGATGTAGCCCCTTTTTCATTCAAACAGCACCATAGGCTGATTCAAAGCGATATCAAGTCATGGTATAGACATTTTTTTTGCATGGGACCTACGATAAAAAAAGTGTGTTGTATTCTGTATGTCATACAAAGAGCACCGGTATTGTTTCATTAATGCATTTGTTATTACATCACATGATGGGCATACCATTTTTAATGGGACCTTTTGGCCCAGAAGACACTACTACAAGTTAGAGAAGATTCCCATAAACAGATGCTAGTGATATGAGAGTTTGTGGGGGGTGAGGGGATTCCACGTATACAAAATCATGAGATAATGTTTTACTTGGTAAATTGTATAACGGAAGAGTAACAAACCTTAATTCATCATGGATACGTATAAAAGACTCAATGATGGGAAGCCCTCTATTCAGTCAACCCTTCTTCTTTTTCCTTTTTTCTTTCTTTCTTCCTGAATGGACACGGCTACTGCTGAAATTGTTATCTTTGCCCCATCTTCAATGACCAAACAAATTACACCATCTATTATTCACACCTCACATCCATTGCGCAAAGGCTCTGTTTCATTTGACTTGCCACCAGAACAGCAGCACCAGCAGCCGCAAGAAGAAGAGCTGCTATCGCCATGCATCACATCGCCCATCATTGATATCAATGCGCAACCAGTGCCAGATACCATGCTGGTTGCTCTTGTGGATCGCGGCTCAGAAATGAGAGACCTTGTGCGCTTTAATAAGCCATTCTTCTCTACCATGGCAAATCATCTGGATACAAAATGGTCAAAATTTGAAAACACATTGTACTGCGAAAGAAGTGTTATGTCTGATTCAGAGTGGCTGAAACGTATTTCAAAAGCACTACAAAACGCACCCTCCATACTGGATCAATTCAAGGATCTAGTAGGCTTTATATCAGATTACGATCAAGACTCTTCCTCCTCCTCTGATGAGCAACAACAAGAATTCTCTCGCGTTGACTTGATCCCCATCCGATCGAAATTAGACAGACTATCTCGAGAAACCTACCCTCAATTTTACATCAACTGTCGAGAAAGCATGCAAAACGAACAGGCATACGACGCCTTTATTCATGTGCTAAATGACGCTAGTTTATCTGATCAAGCATGGCTCTTCCAGATCCATCAGATTTTGAAAGATCACAGTAATTTACTAAAGCAATTACAAGAGATTGTTGCTTATGAGACAGAACAAGATGTTTATTGAGTTGAACTTGTTGACAATAAAATGATATGCGTTCCATCAAAATCAGCAATGTGGGTGCTCACTAACCAATATACCACCTTTTTGAAATTGTGCCGACTCTCGCTAGCTTCTGGGAATTCCTATTCATATGTGAAAGATGACGTTATAATGTGGCATTTTACATACAAGAAAAAAAAAAAAACCCCCCCACGCCCTGTGATGTTTACCTCTTGTAATACACCAAGTGGTAGCTTGGTATCGTCACTGGCATACAGCAGCTCCAGAATCCTGCCAGCTGTTCTTGCAAATGCTTGGTCTGGTATAATGACTTGAAAGAGACGTTTCAACCTTTCAATTTGATTGGATTGTTCTGCTTTCCGTTTGGCCATGTCTTGTTGTATATCTTTGTAAAACTGCTCCAATTCAGCTTCACATTCCTTTACTGCTTCATCAGACGCTCGAAAGTCTGGCCGACTCGACGCTTTTTGTAGTTTTTCTATCACGTCGAAAAGTTCTCTGTATCGGGCAATGGTCTCTGAAAGCGACACATTGCTGGTTTCTTGTTGACCTCGATCTTGATCTGCCTCCGCCTCTGCCTCTGCCTGTGCTTGTTGTTCATGTTCTGCCTGCAGTCTCCGCTCTGCCATTTCTTCCTTTCTCTGTTGAATCTTCTTTTTAAAGTCGTCAATCTGCTTCAACAAACCCTGCTCATACTCGCCGATTTCAGCAGGTGTAGGGTTCTTTTCAGACTCGAGTCTTTTTTCAGTTTCCAGGTTCCTCTTTTGTAACTCGATCAGTATGTCTGTCTTTTCAGCTAAACGCCTATCCTCATAAGCCAACAGTTGCTCTAGCCTTGCTCTTTCGTTATCCAACTTTCTTAGTTCCTGCATTTGTTGAGGCGTGAATGGATGCGCTTGATTTGGCCTTGATTTCGACTTTGATTTTTTGGCTGCATTTTCAGTTTCTGTATTCTTGATCATTCGAGTCAGTTCATCTAGGTTATTTTGTTTCTCTGCTTTCTTGGCGATGAGTCGTTCTTCTTCCAGCTCGAGGTCCTCAATCGCCTTCTCTGAGTCTTGTATCAAAATGTCCAGTTCCGCATCAATAGTTTTACCAATTTCAGTTTGCGCAATTGAAATGTCGTTTTCAGTGACAAGTTCATATGGCTAAAAAAAAAAAAAAAAAAAAAAAAAAAACAAGGAAATAAATACAAATCGAGCCAAGACCGCATACAGATCTGTATAGACTCACTCTGTCAAATAAAGCTAATTGAGTCTGGCGCGAGAACTCTGCAGTTTCGTTGTCCAAGCTTTTGATAGTTGTGTCGAGCTATGTTCATCAGGTGTATCAGAATAGGATCCTCATCTGGCTGAAAAAAAAAGGGACTCACTATGTTGAGAATGTTGCTTAAGCTCTGAGTGGATGCTTCAAGGTCTTCTACCGATGAATGAGGTCTTTTGAACGTATCATTGCTATCTGTTTTGGGTCTTTTTGGATAGGTGGACATTTTTTAAAAGAGATAAAGGGAGAGAGAGAGAGAGAGAGAGAGAGAGAGGAAAAGTTTATTCCAAGAGTCACGACGACGACGACGACGACGACATCTCTTTTAAAAGGGCATCACAATCATCTGTACAGTCGAGCTGTCTATCAGAAATCCAGTTCCAATACTCTGTTTCCAGGAGCTGATATTCCACTTGATTCAAGACACGAAATGTAGACAAGAGCTCATAGCGAATAGCACCTAGCCTTTCTCTGGAATAGCCCAATTCAGCTGCCATCCATCGGTGCTGTTTACTTGACCATGCGTAATTGTAGTGTGTGATGCCTTGTCGCGTTGCCTGAAAATCACCGTAGATGCTTTGGTTCACCTTGTCCAGTCCAACCTCTCTCTCTACAGCGTGTTGGATGTCCTTCAGATACACGCCTCTCCACGTAATCGTCATCTGGTTGTTAGTATCGAGAAAGTGTTGATATCTTTGTTGGATGACAAGTTGGTACACTGTAAACAAAATACAAACACACGCCAATACAAACGATACTATGCTTACAAAAGGCGCGCGTTTCATTTGACCGCGGTGCTCATCTGTTGTTGATGGCAGAGATTTCAATCGATTTGCTGGTGGTGGCGTAAGAGGCGGCTGTGTAGTAGCAGCGTGCGCTTGGCGCTGTTGGCGGCTAAATGCTTGCTGAACAATGGGTAGTACACCTGCGATAGTTTCTTGCATGCCTTTGGTGGCTGCCCGATTGACCATGCTCTTGACAAAGATGCTTCGCAGCCACTCGACACCAAGCGAGCACACCAAACGACACGTCGACGCAGTTTCGTATGTGATGCAGTATCTGACGGTGGGAACAAAAGCATCCGCATAGGGTAGATTGGGTGTCTTTGTAGTGACCGATACAACATAGCAGGTGTATTCTTTTTGCCGTATGATTTCTTGCGTTTCCGTCACGTCTGTCTCTTTTGCCTTTACCATGGGATTGGACACAGGCATTGAATATTGCAGTGTGCGTTTGTTGTCCTGCCACTCAGAGACAGTGGGAGGCCCGTAGTTCTTGGATTCATTCAGCTGGGTCCAAATGTCACTATGCTTGAACAAGAGATCGAACACCTGCTTTGCGTTGGCATGAAGAACAACATCAGCTTCCACTTTATCCAGATGCTGGGTACAGTTACAATTCACTTTTTCGGCTGGCTGTTGAACATGAGACGGCAAATCGTGTTCCTGGTCTTGAGATGACATGCGCGGCGTAGATACTCTGGGAGTTGAGGAGGGTGTTGTGCCTGATTTGAGCACTGAGAAGTTCTTCTGGCTCCTGGCAGCTACAGCAGCTAATGCACCCTGAGCAGGAGATCCGCGATGAACAGAGGGTGGAGTTGCTTGAGACGTTTCCTCGTCTGATAGCTTTTGGTGCTGCTGGTTGTCATTACCATCATCAGTGTCGTCCGGGGCATGCGTGGTGGCGGATGAAGAAGCATTGGGCTGCATCATGACAGGCTGTGCTTGTACAGTCAATGGTGTTACGGATGCATACAGTGCGCTGGATGTCGTGACATGACTTGCTGGCGTCTTGTTCTTTTGCAGTTTGGCGCATGTTATATTTCGGATGGTGTCGTATAGTTGTTGCGTGTCTTGTGGATCATGCGATGTTGCATTGCTCACTGCCTGCTTTAGTTTCTCTGCAATCACGTCTGCACTCTCCAACCACAGTCCAAAGCGAATGATTTGCTTTTGCTCCGAGACATTGGCTTCTATCAACATGAGCATGCCATTTGAGTGAGCTGTATTTTCAATGGTGACAGAGTGGACCTTGTGTAAGGGTATAACAATCTATTGCTTCAAGTATCAGTGGAAAAGAAAAAAAAATTCATCCATCAGGGAGCAAGTGCTATAAATTACCATGTTAACACATGTCATGAGTGTACAGCTATAAAACCACAGGTTTCTCCGAGTCAAATAGGCAGTGCCATGATAGCCATACGTAGTCGATTTGCCAGTCGTAGTAATAGCATCATCTGAATTGCCTGTGGATGGTGCACGATACAGTGAGGCAGGAAAGGCTACACTTTTTACTTTAGCACCCACTCTATACACATCACCAACGCACTTACTTTCAATGACAATATCGTCTTGAGGCACATTATAAAACAGCTTTCGAAGCTCTTTCTGTGCTGTCTCCAAGCGAGCCGAGTAGTGGAAAAGAGCTGGCTTTGGCGCATCGGTCTCTAGTTTGTTGGGCCAAACAATCAACTCATTGCTACTACTAGTGCTGTTACTGTTATCAGACACATTCTGATGCAAATCCTCTTCCGAGTTTGAGAAGGCGTTGATCCCTGATGTCAACCAAGGCATGTTCCATGATGACCCGGAGATACTGCTGGTACTCGCATGACTTTTGCTGCTGTCTTGGTGCTGTGGTTGCTTGATATCGATTGCCTTTGTATGGTTGCCTTCACGGATCATCAGTGTCGTCAACGAAGAGGCTGTGGTGGATAGTATGGGCGTCAAGTTCTTTTGCTGAGATCCATCGGGACTAGGTAAAGGAGATGTTGACATTGCGACCAGACGAGGAGAAGAATCGTCTTGTTCTTCTTTATGGATTTGATCATTCATGAGGGCTGCCTTTGGACTCAACAGGAGCTGGGGAGATGTCGGTAATGGCCTGGCTTCGTGGTGTTGCATATTGTATTCAATCGACCATAGCCATTGCTGCATGTCTTGCTCAGTCTCTGCTTGTAGGAAAAAGTTGCATTTTGGGTGTGTCACTTCAAAGCAGTAGCGTCTGTCCAAATCCGTGCACACACGAAAGATGCATTCCGATATGCGAATACGGTCTCCCAGCACAATACAACCCTTTTCCTTGTGAATCGTAGATACAGTGCAAGTGCCCAGCCATCCCTCTTGCAAAAAGAACCACCGTCTCACCCAAGGAGATCGACTCTTGCCATTCATGATGCGACTGTTGAGATAGCCCTGCTTGCCTTTGGATGCTTTTCTGCTGACACCCATCGTGTTTGGATTCAGTTGCTTGGCTGCTAGTGTGGATGACAATGTGGGTGCTGTCTCTTCGTCGCCGCTGTCCATGGTGGTATGGGAAGAAGGCGACACGGCCAGCATGGGGTCGTTGGCAGCTGTTGAGTATTTCTTTAGCGAACGATGGGGTTTGACCTGTGCCATGTATAACTCTTGCAACTCTGTACAACGCCTTTGAACCTTATTTAGCTGGTACTTGCTTGTCAATTTACTCTCATCCAGCCATTGTTTCCAGCCATCTAATTTGGATCGAGCTGCTGTACACGAATAAGCTGATTCATCAATGTCTTCAATATGTGAACGCAAAGCGCCTGAAAAGCATTCAATCAACACTATTTCCAAATTGGCTTTGAATGACACTAACTTGGTAAAATGATCGCTGCTGCTTTTGACGTAGAGTTTTCGCATTTCGTACATTTGAAAAGCATCTTCTCGCAGTGCACTGGCTTCCTTTTGTTTGCTGAGCACGTTATATCGATTGAGTTGTGTTTCGTATTTATCAAGTGTTTTTTCAAACTGCTTTCGACTCTCCTTGAAGGTTTTGAGATCGTGTTTCATCAGCTGTTGCAATGGGCTCAGCAGTATGTCTTGTAGGTCGGATGCCTATGTGTGTGTGTGTGTGTGTGTGTGTGTGTGTGTGTGTGTGTGTGTGTGTGCGTGTGAGAAGTATTGAGCGTTATATTTTGTTTACATATTCACATACCAATTTCATCTTGTATGCAATTGTTGACTGTAACGTGGTAGCAAACGTTGTGACCACATTACCTGCCATCTTGTTATCTGTAGTACTCGAGGGGGTCAGATGAGTGTTGTTTTTTTTTTTTTTTGCTCTGAATACATTGGATGACTCACCTATCAAGGTACCATCAAGACCGCTGAAAAAAGTGCGCTTGCAGAGTGTGCTTGCTTGCGTATTGTGTTCTATATAGCAATGATGGTTGAGTGGTAACGTTAGCGTGTGTGTGTGTGTGCGTGTGTGTGTGTGTACTCTGGATACGCTTACTGTTGATGGCTTCAATGTAATTCTTGAGCGCACGGGTAAATCCATCGATCCATTTTTCAAATTGATCAATTTGCTCTTCCAGATGCAGTACATTGGCTCTCCAAACAGGTGAATCCAATATCACATCTTGTAACGTCAATAGATTGGTAGGAGACGATACAAGAAATGGCACTTGCTCTGTCATGTTTATTTTTTCTGTGTACACAAGGTGAAAGAAAAAAAGGGAAAAAGGAAAAAAAAAAAAAAATCAATGATTATGCAGATATAACAAAAATTTGCCTAGGCGCTTTTATTCAGCAACAACATGATTTAATACAACACTTATATCATAAGAAATGGTTTAGGCCAAAGCCTTTTGAAGAGCACCTGAACGCTCGGCAGCGAGCAAATCATCACAGCCGCCAATGTGCTTTTGGTTGATAAAAATGTTGGGAACAGTTCTTTGACCAGTCTTTTGTTGAAGATAGTCTTGAATGGCAGCACCGTTAGCTATACGTACAAATGTATTCGTCAGCTTGACAGCACCCATAGAGACATATAATCACCATGCACTTACCTTCGTCATCAAGCTCAATGACAAAGAACTCGACACCAAGCTTCTTCAAGACGTCCTTTGCGCGCTTGCAGTAAGCTAATCTCTCCCTGTTAACACGTTGTAACCCTCATACACATACCAGAGTACTTACGACAGTAGGACTTGGAGAAGACAGCGACCTTGTTTTCATTAATAATCTTTTCAACGAGTTCTTGTACTTGAGCCATTTCTTCTTTTGTTAATTGTTTAGATGAAAAAGATCCCATTCACTGGTTTGGAAGCAAAAAAAAAGAAGAGGTTTTATAATGTCAGATAGAGTGTTGTAATCTTAAATTCAATACGTCACATTCAACAAATATAGACTTTTGATTAGTAAACATCATCTACTTGGTAACGTCTTCTTCTCAGTTACTGTGTGAGCGAGGAGATCGTTGTTCTCAATCTACACTATAGCGTATTCAATGGCATTAAACGAGCTCAAGTTGAAGAGCTCTGCAGATGTGGTTTAATATTAACTTGATCAATTACAAGAGCACTAGTCATAAAATGCAATGTCTACACATTTTAAGCTAAGCAGCTTCATTTGCGACAGAGCATTAGCAGCATAATATCATTCAGGCATGATCAATCAAGGCAAATCCATTGCAAATATTATATCAAATGCCATAGCAAGGTCTTGTGCGATAGTTCTTGGGCTATTCTTAGGTTATTTGGATAAAATCATGTTAAGCATAAAAGTAACGCTATCTGTGTTATAGCCCATCATCATGCTGTAGACGGATTGATTTGATTGATCCCAGCACCTACCGCGCAAAATATGAGGAAAGCTTTCCGTTCAATGGCTGTCCTAATTTCATGTAGAACCAGAAGAGAAATCTTTAACATCGCAAGATGAATCCAGAAAATACAAAACTTTGACCCTATGTGTTTCAATCTGAGAAAACAGAATATTGTAAGAATGAAAAATCTCAACGGTATGAAGCAGCACATGAAAGCTCGTCTGGCAACAAAAGCCAAGGTAGGTAATGGATTGAGGGTACGGTTAGTCAAACGCAAATGGTATTAATGGGTTCGCTTGATGTATGGGAGCAAAGAAAAGGCTGCTGCAGGAATCAAAAATGACACAGAGAGTGTTGGCAATAGCGACAGTAACAATATGTATTATAATCACGGTGTCAACTTATAACATGATAAATTTATGGCCCCTAGACGCTTTCAAAGCCTCAGAACGGAAAAAAGTTGATTTCACAAGTATTTTGGTAGACTGGTATTATCAAAAACGAGTGTGTATGCTTTGGATGGGTCTCTATGTTCGCTTCGTTTCGGTGAGAACCAAACTGCACAGCGGCAGCTCGTGCTACTGATTGCTCTTCTGTATCTTTTCAAAATGCTGCTAATTTCGTGTTGACCCTCCACTTGCACATAAAAGCCCTTTATATTATCTGTGGTTCTGATTCTTATGTGATGCTCTACATCCCTATACTCGTAGAGACTACATATACAGGCAAGTATCAAATAGATATTGTCCCTTTTTAGCCAAAAGTGTGCCTAATACAGTAAAATCTAAGTGCATTTGAGCCGCGTTTTCTCGCGTTCAAGGCCGTTTTAGATCGTAAGAATAGTACCAAACAATGGCTCTCATCCAGCAGCTACTTGCTGGCACTTTTACTCAGCTTTTTGGGAATCAAAAAAAACATGGCCAAAATTCGACCAAAAAGCATGAGGTACCCCTCATGGTTTTCATCGAAAATCAAACAATTGCGTTCTTTACCTTGATAACGAAGACTTTTAATATGGTATATCTTGAATCAAAATGTTTCTATGGATCTAATGCAACACCTAAAATCATCTTTGTGGGACCTTGATATGTAAAATCTCGACATTTTGGCCAAACACCTCTTTTCATACTTTTATAAATTGCTCAGTAAGTTTATTCAAAATATCTATCTTGCTTGGTACCATTAGATGCGTCTTGAAAAGTACTCCAAGAAAGTATTAGGAAGCATCGGATAATCATCATGCTTTATAGTCGAATCTGGCAAAATAGTTCAATCAAGTCGAAAAAAGGCAAAATATGTCCAATCTTGAGCAGAAAAAAAATTTGGATTTGAATCTTTATAGTGTTGGGCGGTGTTGCTGCTGGCAGACCAGAATGCCTTCTGATGTTTGGGATGCTGATTAAATAGGGATCATGAATTTGAAAAGACTATCGCTTAGCCTGAGCACACTATTTTGCTTTTGTTGAATACTATCATATGCGGCAACACCGGTCAGTCTGACTCACTACCAAAATATATGTTATCGCAACTCCCTAATCATGATTTGCAGCATTTCAAATAGCTGCCTAATATTGACAAAACACCATCTCCACACGTACAAATGGGCAACGTAAAGCAACGACAAACTAGGCTACAGGCATATGCAACGTAATAGAAAGGGAGAACTGTAAACTTATAGCATTCTGTCTTATATGAATCAATATACCTAATATTGCGCTTAAGCGTCATAAGTACTGAATCAGTAGGCGGTGGTCCTTGAATAATTCCGTATCAAGCCTGTTTATTAAGCCCAAAAAATTGATACAATAACCAAACAGGCCATAAGTACTGTTGAAACATATTTGCGCGCGATATAGTTATACATAAGAGCGGCTGCGTTTTTAGTGCCAAATTAGGTGTGCGTTTTGCTCAAATCGCTCTATTGGCGTGGAGGCTGCGATTTTGTTATAGACCCCTCATACAGTTGAGCGGCAAACTCTCATTATTTCAAGATACGCAATCTTATGCATGAAGAGATCGAGATCCTCAAGCCATCATTGCATATCTTTTCCAAGTGGGAATGACGTGAATTGCTGCATACGTGTTTAGATATTCTAAATTCTCCAAATCGACGAGGTATAAAAATGCTCGGCCATCGCAATGCAACCCATTTATCAACTTGCTCCATTATTTAACAATGTCGCTTGCCTATGTTGTAACAGGTGCTTCTCGTGGCCTTGGTCTTGAATTTGCTAATCAATTGGCTGCCAAGGGTCATACTGTCCTTGCATGCGCTCGCAATCCTGCTAATGCTGCTGGCTTGCAGAAATTACTTGAACACAAACACTGTCATGCCATCACAATGGACACAACAGATCTGGATTCTATCAAGGTAATGTACCAATATTTCTGTGCGTGAATGAACCATACCAACAGCAATCTGTTGTTAGGCTGCGGTTGAACAGATGTCAGAATATGCCCCTCAAGGTATCGATGTTTTGATCAATAACGCTGGTATTGGTGGGGAAAAATCAACCAGGCCCGAGAATCTGTAAGTGTTGTCATATTTGTTCTACATGAGTAACTTACCGACGGGGAGCACAGATTGGACACTGATTTAACAACTCTCTTTCAAACAAATGTGGTTGGTGTATCCAACGTGACAAAGGAACTATTGCCATTACTTCGATTAAGAGGTAAAGATCATGTGAAGAAGATCCTCAACATGTCATCTATCATTGGGTCTATTGAACTCATCAATCAAGTGGCGCCAAAGAATGGTCAACCTGCCTGTAGTATATCGAAAGCTGCCCTAAATATGTACACTAAAATGCTGGCAAATAACCTCGCAAAAGAGAATTTCATTGTATACGCTAGTTATCCCGGGTGGTGTGCTACTGATTTAGGCGGCAAGAATGCACCTGTAAAGGTCAAGGATTCTATCCTGGGTCAATTGGCCAAGCTCGACAGTGCCACTGCCAAAGATAATGGCGGTTTCTTTGATTTCAAAGGAAAGAGTTTACCCTGGTAATGCTTCCTTGAATGATTGCAAAGAATGAATACATTAAAAATACACCCAAAGTGGTTGCGAAGTATCTACAGCCCTCTTTAAACAATGAATAAACTTGCGTGTTTTGTAAATTGAATCAATAAATCAGGGCCGTTATTCTCCACTTGAGATACAGCATCTATAGTTTGCTATATCAATGATATGCTTGGGAATGAAGCATGCTTTTGATACTATATAACAAAAAACAGGCAATACTGTGATATAACAAAAAACAGGCAATACTGTGATTCAACTACAACGTCTCTAGGTATATACTCCTTCACTGGACATAAGGCGTTAACTTGATTTATATGTTTATTAAATGTTGAGCTTATAATTGTATTCAAGTGTAAAGATGGGATCAATGTCCAAGATTTAGTTGCACTTTCCCTTGATACAGCTTTCTTGACAATCAGCTTGTGTGGAACAGCATGCATCCTTTGGGCCTTGTCCATTCTTCTTGCCCTTGAAACCAGCCTTGCATTCAGCACCACCAGTAGGAACAGGTGTAGAAGAGGTCTTGCTAGGAGGTGCAGGACCGTTACAGACACCTTTGACACAGGATTCGAAACAGTCGTCAGAGGTTTCGCAACAATAACCGTTGTAGCCATCTCCTTGGCCAAGACCTGATGAGCCTTTGGTACAGGTGCCAGGAGTAGCAGTAGAGGTGGGAACTGATGTCGTCTTGGTAGGAGGTGCAGGACCATTACAGACACCTTTAATACAGGATTCGAAACAATCGTCAGAGGTTTCGCAACAATAACCGTTGTAGCCATCTCCTTGGCCAAGACCTGATGAGCCTTTGGTACAGGTGCCAGGAGTAGCAGTAGAGGTGGGAACTGATGTCGTCTTGGTAGGAGGTGCAGGACCATTACAGACACCTTTAATACAGGATTCGAAGCAGTCGTCAGAGGTCTTGCAACAATAACCGTTGTAGCCGTCTCCTTGACCAAGACCTGATGAGCCTTTGGTACAGGTGCCAGGAGTAGCAGTAGAGGTGGGAACTGATGTCGTCTTGGTAGGAGGTGCAGGGCCATTACAGACACCTTTAATACAGGATTCGAAGCAGTCGTCAGAGGTCTTGCAACAATAACCGTTGTAGCCATCTCCTTGACCAAGACCTGATGAGCCTTTGGTACAGGTGCCAGGAGTTGTAGTAGGCTTTGTGGATGTAGTTTTTGTGGATGTGGTTTGAGATGTTTTGGTAGGAGGTGCAGGGCCATTACAGACACCTTTTACACAGGATTCAAAGCAATCGTCAGAGGATACGCAACAATAGCCCTTATACCCGTCTCCGTTGTGTTTGCCAGATGAACCAGAGATACAAGTGCCAGCGGCATTAGGAGTAACAGCAGCTTGAACACTGAGAGCAGCAGCAGCCAAAAGAGCTAAAGAGAAAGACAACTTCATTTGTTAAACTGAAAGGATAAGTGTTGATTGAACAAAGCAAAAAGAGTGCAATAATACTTGCTTTATATATGCATTTCAAACTGATTATTTTTAACTCTTGCCTTGTTCTGAAAAGGCATTTCTGATCTTGTAATGTCTATTTAATGGAGTGATTTAATTGAGTCGTGTACCCCTCCTCCCAAGTTTCAACGACACTACTAAATATATTACTTGTGAAGCATAAAATTATGCATTGTACAAGGGAGAGAGGGTCTATTTAAAGCTGTCCAGAAATGGGGCAAGAGGGATTTGGGCATGAAAATCAACTTAAGTTTGGACAACTCTGTATTATAAACACAAATCAAGTGTCAATTCACGGCAGTCATTGTATCCTAAATGTATTTTGTCTAACATTACAGAGATTTTCCTTCTATTCTGAAATGTGGAATGCTTGATTTTTTGGTTATCGTGATAACGAATTTGATGGTGGTTTCAGATACATTTATACGGTTATCATTATTTTCAAATTGATGCTTCAATTCATGAGCGCTGATTCGACATGAGTTACATTTAGAAAGTGTGAGAGTGGATTGATATCAGAAACAACTTTCAGCAAAATCTAGTATAATACCAGGCCTTGCAGGCAAACCTCTCAATTGCACGCAGCCTAGATTCAACATTCTGAAGCTCAATTACTCCTCAATGAATCTGACGAAATTGATCTACGATTTTAATTGATATTATAAAAAGCATCATTGTCGAGCGAAAAGAGTATACACTCTAATATATCCCGGTCTGACTATTTTTAAGCATATTGTGTAACAGGTTTTCTTGTAAACGTTGTTGTAACCAGAGTGCAAGAGAAAGAATACAGTTTGAAATTGTACTAAGTTGCGACATTCCCAATCAGGGAATTCTTCCAATAATAGATCTTTTTCTCCTGCAATGTTTTACAAGCAATGATGTTTGTAACCTGTGCAAATGCTCTCTAAACTTTATATTTTCAAAAAAAAAAATCTCTGCATTCCATTCGATGTTTCAATGTAGTAGATTGTAGCCTCAGCAGTGTATATGCCCACAGCGTCCAGACTCTCGATTTGCTAGCTTTTCCAGTAGTTCAACTGGATTTGGAATGAATGTAAATGAAGATGTGCATCATCCAGAACCCTATTTTAAAGGATCGTCATGAGCAATGTTTCTTGTGCCGCTCATAAAAAACCATTCGCGAACATTACTGCAATTTTTCACAGCATTTGAATGTTAACATATTCCCATGGAAGCTTAATTGAGACAGGTTTATATCCAAGCTATTTCTAAATGTCAATAAAAAATCCTCCATATCCAACTTGATTCAGAAGAGGGACGTCTTATTCGTTCCTCAATGAAGTGCGTTGCTAATTTTACTGCAAACAAAGTTTGCTTAAATTTCGTAATAATTCATCATAATATACGCAACCAATCGAATTATGAGCTGATGGCATTCGCACACTGTGAGATTTTTATAGAATATCCTGGACCAAACAAGTGCAGGGTCTGTTCTGATATTAGGGTTCATGCAAATGCATAGGGCACAAAAATAGAATCCAAAATCATCGGCATGGCTTCCAGATGGTTTATTTTGGGTACGGTGCTGACATGCAGTGTAATCCCTGCTCTGAACTATGTGCGAACTACCTTTATCGGAAGCAAATGTAAATTTAGAGATTAGCACTAGGGAGAGCAGCGTGATTTACGGATTCAGGGCGAGACTGAAATCACCCAGTGCTTGGATACTGGTTCAATCCCCGCTGATGCCTGAGGCAAAATTGTCCTCAATGACCTCCATTTGACAAAAAAAAAATCCTTCTATTGATTTTTCTCTTGCAACACCATATGCAAGCTATATAGCTTTTTGAGAAGTTTAAATACATCTATAAATTCCCTATCAAATGATACTAAAAACTCTACTATGTTCCACCAAAATTATTTCCTAAATTGGCAGAATTAAAAAAGACTTATTTGTTCGAAAAGTCTAGTTTCGCTTTAGTGAACATCTGAAATTACATCTTTTTATGATAAATCGAACTTTTAGCCATTGATTTCACTAGTTCATGTCATGGTAAAAACAGTCGTTTTTGAGGTGAAAAACGCGATAGACTGATTTTTGAGAAAATCCATGAGGTACCCCTCATGGAAATTATGGAGGATTTGGGTCAATAATTTTCGACCTAAAAAAAAAAAAAATATCGAGATAATGCTATCGCAAGCACGTACTAGTCCAGAGAAATCGTTTAGTACCATGCTTAGGATCTACAACAGCTTGTGGAGGGCAATATTGGCATTTGAATATCATTTGTTTTGTTGTATTTTGATCTATTGCTTACTCAAGAGTGGTAAAATCGATACAGTGCGCGATCCAAGTCGACCGCATACATTCATCTCCACGTTATGCACTTTGTAAAGATGAGGATTTTCTTCATAGTTTAGCTTTGAAGTGAATCAACGAGGTATTTAGTGCTGGTTCTTGCTTCTTGAGCAACAAATTGCAGCCAAGTTAAGTGGGCTTAACAAGTACATGTCTTGAGTCAAGATTGATGCTACCAGCGTTACGAATCATACAAGAAATATTATTTATGTACATGGAATGGGAATTGCAAAGCGCGCCGAAGCGTGTTTGTTGATGCGACTCATGACAACAGAAACAGTTTCGCCATTAAAGTATACGATCCTTTCGATACTTTGGGTGGTTTCCTGACCTACGCTTTACTTCGGTGGCAACCAACCTACGTTCAAACAGCTCGCGCTGCCGCAGGCCTTTGGCTAATATCACAAAGTTTATATAGCTAAAATGTTAGAAGAACCCGATATAAAATCACTAATCATATGAACGTTTATGCTTTGGATGGGTCTCTACGTTCGCTTCGCTTCGGTGAGAACCAAACTGCACAGCGGCAGCTCGTACTACTGATTGCTCTTGTGTATCTTTTCAAAATGCTGCTAATTTCGTGTTGATCCTCCACTTGCACATAAAAACCCTTTATATTATCTGTGGTTTTGATTCTTATGTGATGCTCTACATCCCTATACTCATAGAGACTACATATACAGGCAAGTATCAAATAGATATTGTCCCTTTTTAGCCAAAAGTGTGCCTAATACAGCAAAATCTAAGTGCATTTGAGCCGCGTTTTCTCGCGTTCAAGGCCGTTTTAGATCGTAAGAATAGTACCAAACAATGGCTCTCATCCAGCAGCTACTTGCTGGCACTTTTACTCATGGTTTTCATTAAAAATCAAACGATTGCGTTCTTCACCTTGATAACGAAGACTTTTAATATTGTATATCTTGAATCAAAATGTTTCTATCGATCCAACGCAACACCTAAAATCATCTTTGTGGGACCTTGATATGTAAAATCTCGACATTTTGGCCAAACACCTCTTTTCATACTTTTATAGATTGCTCAGTAAGTTTATTCAAAATATCTATCTTGCTTGGTACCATTAGATGCGTCTTGAAAAGTATTCCAAGAAAGCTTAAGAAAGCATCGGATAGTCATCATGTTTTATATAGTCGAATATTACAAAATAGTTCAATCGAGTCGAAAGTTATCAAGATTTGGCCAATCTGGAACAGACTATGGCCTGGATTTGAATTAATTTTGGCTTATGGGTAGGTTGGCAAACTCAATGCCCTTTTCATTATGTAGGCAATGCCGTAATAGATGCTTTTGAAGCGTATGGAAAGTAGGTGGCAAATTACATAGTGCTATTATTAGCGATGCTATTCTTCTTGCATTCTATATTTAATAGCGCCAGTCTACCAAAATACTTGTCAAATCAACTTCTTTTCTTTTTTTGAGGCTTTGAAAGTATCTAAGGATTGAACATTAATTATATAATATGATACTTTGGTATGTTGGATTGCTGTATTCAACTCAGCAGAATTCAGTCTCTATCTCCATTCGTTTTCTTCAAATCTCGATAACGATAAGATCTACTAAAAGAAATATACGCTCTGAACTGCGTTTTGACTTGTCCGGGTGCTCAGGACAGTGCTACATAACTCTTCCAACTTGAATATCAATTCATTATATAAGCAACATTTCGAATTCGTTGTAGGCAGCGATCTTTGACTCTTACCCTATCCCAAATATGAGCATGTCTACCATGTCCTCCTACTGCTATTTAAGCGGCTACTGCTCAACCTCGCTTTAAGTCAACTCAAAACGGCCTATCAAAAGAGATATCCATAAGCATGAATGGACTGATGCGAAATGACGGATAAAATCCAACCGCTTCCGTGTCTTGAAGCTAGTTGTATATAAAGAAAACAACTGCAGGAAATAATCGATCGTTGATTCTTATGTATCATTAGAATGCCTCTCACATATGTTATTACAGGCGCTTCTCGTGGCCTTGGCCTTGAATTTGTCAAGCAATTAGCTGCCAAGGGAAATACTATTTTTGCTTGTGCTCGTAACCCTGACACCGCTGATCGCCTGGAGAAGTATGTGGATAATAAGCACGTCTTTGCTGTCAAGTTGGATACCACGGATTATGAATCTATCAAGGTAAAGTGACATTAGCACTGATGTAGACGTAGCAACTGAAAAATGCATTTGCAACATAGGCTGCAGTTGAGCAAATTAGTAACATGGCTCCTCAGGGAATTGACGTCTTGATCAACAATGCTGGAATTGCTAGCGAAAAGCCTGACAGAGTACCCGAAAACATGTAGGTTTGAATAGTATAACAAGAGGCCCAGGCCCTCCATCTAATGCAATCTGTGTAGATTGGAGAGTGATTTAATGCACATTCTCCACACAAACGTCATTGGCACCTCTAACGTGACAAAGGAGTTCTTGCCATTGCTCCAAAAGCGTGGTGCGGATCATGTCAAGAAGATTGTCAACATCTCTTCTCTTCTTGGATCCATTGAGCTCATCAATCAAGCTTCCCCTACTGGTACTATGCCTTCTTACAGCATCTCAAAGGCTGCTCTCAATATGTACACTAAAATGCTTTCCAACAACCTTGCCAAAAACAACTTTATCGTTTACAGCAGTCATCCTGGATGGGTCAAGACAGAGGCTGGCGGCGAAGAGGCTCCTGTAGAAGTCGAGGACTCCATTAGCGGTCAGTTGAACATACTTGATCAGGTTACTGCTAAAGACAATGGCGCTTTTCTGGATTGGGAAGGAAATGCCGTTCCTTGGTAAAGATCAAGCATACAATCCGTTTTCATACAATAAACAATCACTGGCTTGTATCAAGACGACATGTGCATGAACTGCTCTTGGGTTTCTGCTTGAACGATCGACAGTATACCATAACATATTTGAGTCGATCTGTATAAAGCAGGGGAGGCATGATTATTGACACAGATTGATTGCGACATTTCCATGCAAGAAATGTACCACCTTCCCCGCATTTTCGACAATTAACTATATCAAGCAAACTGGATCCATAAGTGGATCGAGCCCTCTTAAAGTTTGTATATTGAAAAGAACCAAACAATGAGTGCTTTTGCGATTAGAGTTCATTTGGGTTTTCCGCGGCGAATACATGTCCAATTGATTTCCACAAGTGCATTATAGAGTTTGATGTTTATGCAGGCTAAAATGTGGGGGGGGGGAATGTCATGAGAAATCTGGGAACTTATTACAAATTACATGAGACTCTTTTTGTTGATTAATAATGAGCGCTATGCCCTCGATAGAGATGACTAGCTCTACGCTGTCAGATGTATAGAGAAGAGCTGTGCAAAGAATGTTGCAGTGCAAATGAAATATACCAAATCAAGAAGAATGTAAACGTTCGTCGGGTAAATGATTACACACTTTATTCGAGATAAAAAAAGTAACATTGCTTTGTATGTGCGTGTGTTGTGTGTGTGTGTGTGTGTGTGTGTACGAAATTAAAAAAATCTTTTTTTCGACTCAATAAAATATGCTACTATTCGTCTTGAGCTATGTCTTGATAGGCATTCTATTCTATTTTGAATATAGATATGAATCGTCTCGCACAACAACTACGCTACAGACTTCAGCAGATGACAGAGGCACCACTCGCCTTTTATTGATAATGTGGTTCTTGGCTTTGGTTATCTCGCCTCTGTGGATACTACTCACGGTGGCCGCCATGCCACTGGTGTTCAACTGGATTGGCCTCAGTCTTATTTTGCTTGCAATCGGCTTGCTCAGATGGACAACCTATGTCAACCCATTTTATTTACGTGCCATGGCAACAACAGACGATCACTTTATCTGCACGGATGGTCCATACAAGACGATTCGCCATCCTGGTTACTTGGCCTTTTTATTGGCCTGGATGGGATTTGGGTTCATGACCAATAACTGGATCTCGTTTGTCATGGTCACTGTGTTGATGCTCTGGGGATATCTGCTTCGTATTTTGGCAGAAGAGCAAATGATGTTGGATCGATTTGGCGTGGATTATCAGCAATACATGAACGAATCTTACAGGTAAATAGACAGGAGCTCATAATTTACTGCCTTGTTTGTTTGTTTGAGATGGGCCCTAATCTCTTGTTTGCTTTTTTGTTTAGATTGATGCCATTCATTTTTTAAGTTTCTCTCTCTCTCTCCCTTTGCAGTAATACCCAATAAAAAATGGTGTTTAAGCGACAGTGCGATATGACTTGTGTGGATCTGCTATTATATGGCCCCAAGTTCGGAGAGCAATGATGCAGATGATCAGGCATTTGACATGTTTCTGAAACTTGCACACACACACACACACACACACACCATCCAGATGACCCTAACCTTAGCTGTACTGAAAGTGAAATATGTGATATATATCCTTTTAGCGTGAAGATCTGTGAAGAATAGTTTGGCACTATCTCATTTTTAGTGCGTTTCTCTTGGCCAACAGAGGAAATGTTTCTGTTGCACAAACTATGTTTATAGCAAGATGCATTGGTGTAACTCAATCAAACAATTAGAGATACACACAGGGTGCGCTGGCAGAAATGTGCGCAAAATAGCAGATCAAAGGCCCTGTAGAACGTCCAGCTTGCCGTCAGTAACAAGGTATGCTGGCACATTTGGTAAAACTTGATGAATCTCAAACCACCTATGACAATCTCTCTACTTCAAACCCGGGGTATCAGAATAAGGCAATTCTGATAAGCTGCCATTTATGATATTCTCAGTTTCAACATTTGGCTCTAACTAACTCCCTTCCCTCCCTCCCCCCCCCCCAATTGTGATATCATTCAACCCTCTGATTGGATTGATAGCACTTTTTGAAGTAGAGTATATTTCAAGAAATAACAATTAGCCACTATCTGCCTGGTACCTGAACAATGATTTCACGTGGAACCCGATAGCCATGAAAAAAAGTATATAAAGACCTGAAATTTCCCATTGAAATGGGCTTATTTAACTTTTATATATCACTCATTTTCCGTTACTACTACCAACATGCTTTCAAAGTCATCTTGTATATCTGTTCAACTACTGGAGCCCACTATCTACGTGGAACCCAACTCTGACATTTGCAACGTGGTGCGTGGTACCATCAACATCAACCTGCCCAAGACGACAACAGTTAAATCCATCTCGGTTCGTTTTGATGGTAAAATGGAAACAAAGAGTTACAGCTTCGATTCTATGGATGCTGGTGGATTCGCACAAAAGAAGCCCTTGGCTCGTCAACGTCTCGTCTTGTATCCTACCATGGAACAGGTGGATGCCAATCGCCCTCTTGTCATGAACGCAGGCCTGACTCAGTTTGGTTTTGAAATGCAAATCCCATCCAAGTTGCCTGAAACCATTGATTGCGCAGATGTCAAAGTGAGCTATCATGTCACTGCTGTCATGGAATATCAAAGCAACTCCTTCTTGCGTGTGGGTCGTAGCAGTACTGTCAAGGAGTTTGCCAAGCAAGCTGTCCGTGTGGCTCGCTTACCTTATGAAAACATCTTGGGTGGTGATAGCATGTCTGATCCCATTGACTCTCGTACACACAAGTCTGCCTGGCTCCACTATCAAATTTTGGTAGATAAGAAGGCTGTTGCACTCGGCTCGGAATTGCCCATCACCTTCCGTATGCTGCCTACACACAGCGGAGTCTCTGTGGACCGTGTTGCCATTCAAATGTTGGAGCGTCGTGATTTATTCAGAGAATCTACGCATACAAGCCATTCAGTGCACTCCATTCTCCCGTCAGCTACCAACAAGACCACTATTCCTACCACGGCTCTATCTGAACCTTGGGAAGGCACTGTCAAATATAATATTCCTGAAGGCAAATCCCTTGTTCACTCAACACAAGAATATTCCGACTTTAATGTCAGTCATACCTTGCTTGTCTCTATCGCTCTTTCTGTTCCCGGCACAGGCCGTTTTACGGCTAGTCGTGTTCAAAAGATGGTGACATTCCAAGCCCATATTGACATCTTGGATAAAACTATCGGTGAATTGGACTCCCTCAAGTTGCCTACCTATGACTCTCCTCCTCCATTCGACAACTCTGATTATGTTTTTGGTGAATATGATCGCAAGTTTGCTGACCCACCAGCCTACTCTGAGATTTATGCCACTGAGCACAACTAAGATGGCCACTTGTACATTTATACATAGTAGAATATATACCCTCCTGTTTAATAGACTTTTGCATATACACAATAAACACACTTTGACGCATGTTTAACCTTTTTCAAATTAAATGCCAATTTAAACCTCTATCAAGAGTTTAGTCCATGAAAATGGGGGGGTTTTTTTTTTCAATCAAAAAGTCCAGATATACCTAAATTAGTTTTTGATCGCATAGATTACGAGTAGAGATAACACTTAATTTGAGCGCCTCAACGTTCCTTACTGCATAAAGATCTCCGTATGAAATCTCTTGTTCCAAAATCATTAATAATCTAAAGTCAATGGCATTTCGGCTTGAAGATAAATATATGAATTACACTGTGTTGTAGTAGAAACTTTGTAGCACTGGATATTCTGGAAAGTAGTAAATTTCTCACGGAAAAGTTTATTTGCATGATTTATTGTCGATTTGATTTCGCTCAGGGCATCTTCTGTTCTATTAAGGATTTGATGATGTGAATGATCAATGTAGTTTATATGTCTCTCTCTCTCTCTCTCTCTCTCTCTCTCTCTCTCTTAATTGGAATGGCGTGGATGGCAGCATCACATATCTAAGCTCCTGATTACTTGACGGAAACAAGGTTTATCCATTAAATCGCATTTCATCTCAATTGATCGCTTGATGGGAATCTGAGTAGAAAGCATTGATGCCACTGTTCTAATCTCTGGCCATTGACAGCCTTGGGATACTGCGTAAACCCCCCCCCTCTTTTGCGAGGACTAAACATGTGTAACAAACCCTGCCGTTTCATCCATTCGAAATGACGCCTGTAACCAACATGTTTAGATTTCACTATGAAGGTCTCGCAGGCGTAGTTTCAGGGGGGTTCTCTAGAATCCACATATTCACCTTGGATTTTACACACTATCATAGTAAAAACTCTTTGATTTCATGAAAAAAAAATAAAAAAAAAAATCATAAGGTACCCTTCCTGCTTTCCAGCCTTTTCTTTGGTGATGGTTTTCAGGTCCCACAGACGCTTTGTGTAGTCTATTCAAAATGACAAACATATAGATACAAGGCGTCCATCTTGACCAAGCTACCCGTTTTTTTTTTTTTTTTTTTTATTTTATTTCCGAGTGGAATGATCTTCTTTCGCAGGCACAAAAGACAATGTGCAGCTGTGTCGAGCATTCGTACTAAACAAATGCGCTTGGCAAAATGAGACCTTTATTCGTGCGATAAATATGTACAATTAAACAAAAGCATTTGGCCAAATCTCTTCAATCATGGGATTGCTCATCAAACCCTTGATGAATCCTCTCCAGACAGCACTCTTTGTAACACGGTCATCCCACGTAGCAAATTGAGTACCATCTACATCCTGAGGGTAACGGTGGTCTTGTAGCTTTTGTTTCTTTTTGGTAGCAGCATTCTCCTTATCAATCACCAACGCCTCGAAAAACCATCTTCCAAGTGTTTTGACAGTTTCGTATCGATTTTGCATCAACACGAGACAGTCGCTTGCAAAGACGCCCAATGTTTGGCCTTGAAAGAAAGACATGTTCTGCTCTGCACAAGACTCAAGACGAGAGGGAAGCACATCTTGCAATAGACAGCGCAGGAGATTGACGCAGCTGTTGTGTGTGTTTGCTGAATAGAGTAACGGGGTGGTGACGAGGCAAGAACCCAGTTCAGCTGAAAAATAGGGTCAATACTGTGCCAAACTCCATCATGTATACCAAACTCTACCTGCTCTGACAGCACCGCCTGATCTGCCGGCCTCCAGCACTTGATCTACAATCATACCGACAAACCAATGTCCTCCTCCAATTTCCAAGGCAGTTTCAAACAAGACCATATCCAGGTAATGCGACACCACTTGCATCTTGGACGGCGGCTGGTCATCCCATAGCGAGTTTGTGTCTGCATCCACATCACTCATAAACATGGATCGACCACTCTTGACAATGTATTTAAACATCAACTCTGCCTTTTCGAACAAGGTGCTTGGTGTCACGCCTGTGGTCACTGTCTCCAGGAACAAGACGGAATGGTCTTCAGTGAGTTTGTTGTTGTTGTTGTTGTGGATGTACTGCATCAATTCAGACATGTCTTGGGCCAGTTTGGCGTTACTTGCTTCCTCGTCGTCTTTGGATGCAAACGCAGCCTCCTGTCGCTTGAACTCTAGCAGCGACTCTAAGGACCCCAGAACCGGATGCAAGTTGAAATCGCGCGCGAGCGATGTATCTGACATGATCAACTGGCGAAGACTAGCAAGTGCAACGGCTGAATGGCCGCTCAAAAGTTCCTGGCAGAGGTAGTTGAATACACCGTACAGGGCAAAGTTGAGGAATCTCTTTTGAAAGTATGAAATCAGGCCCATGAATGCGTCTTGGTCCATGTGTTGATGGACGTGCAACAAGATGCTGCGTTGCATGATGGTTGGCACAATGTGGAGTAGTTCTTGAGGCGTCGATGTTCTGTCAAGTGGTGTTAGTAGCTTGTATTGCCTGCATTCTCCACCTACAAAAAAAAAAAAAAAAAAAAAAAAAAAAAAAAAAAAAAAAATTACCTCAGCAGCTCATCAGAGACACCATCGCCGCCTGCCAAGGCATTCATCCAACGATTGACCAAAGACTCCATGGATGCGTCCTCCACATCCACACCATATATCACTGGACACTCGTCAAAATAAGTGTACAAGAGCCCTTGTTTATCCTGAAAGACCTTGCTGATGTCTCGACAGAGCTGCAAGTTTAAATAGTGTTGGTTCTCTATATACCTATATGCTACATGCGCACACTTGCCTTAAACTTCTTGACAACCGAGACAGCAAAACTCCAAATGTTGCCAAACTTACTATACAGCAATTGCACACCGTCCAGCTCGTCCTCGCCTTCGATTCTTCTGGTAGTAGACTCATCCTCGGGTTCTAGTTCGTAATCTGCGGGATTCCATCGCGTGCAAATATTTTCCAAAGGGCCCAACAAGTCTGCGGGGGTATACAATTGAAGAATCAAGTCAACACTGCAAGGACATTCGGAAAGTGCATCACACATCTTGGCGAGTGCGTAGAAATCATTAGCAGCACTCTTTTGTTTCAACAGGCTCAGCACAAAATCAATGATTTTGCGCAAATGAATAGGAGACACCAATCCAATGTGCAATAGCTCGGTGAGTGCAGAAAACGACAAGTTGGTGGTAAGGGCTTCGCATCGAGCATCAATGTTCTACAGTGCCATGTCAGCAGACCCTATTGTATCTGACCTCTGCAACTTACTTGATCTATGGCACTGATGGGCGTCATCTTATCGACCGTCTCTTCCATGTCCATCATGTCACTCTTTTTCGTCAAGTCAGCTGCTACACTGGACCTCACAAAACCGTAGCGCTCGCAGACATTGACAATGTTGGTGAAAATGTCGTTGCTGCTGATGGATCGGATGGATTTCGTCAGTGTAGGTGTATTGAGATTGGATGTGTAGCTCATGTCGTTGATCATCTTCATGATATCGTCGTCGTCGTCGTTTTCATCCTGTCCAAATGCTATTTTATCGACGAGCAGAGAGGACATGGAATCAGGGGCGTAAAACTCGGAGCAACAAGCAGGTGGGCTGCATGCGTTGATCAATCCGCTGAATGCCTTGAGCTCCTTGAGAGACGCCTCAAACGAGTTGAACTATTGCACCCTATCAATAGACTGCCATGACGTCTCTTGCTTATTGCTCTACTTACCTCGCCTTCAGCAATCGCTTTTTCAGTCATAAAGTCGTTGTTCTCCTGCTTTTTGCTCTGCAATTTCTCTAATAAATGGGGCAGCTGGATTTTCAAGCGTCAATACAAGACACTTTTTTTTTTTTTTTTTTTTTTTTGGAAAAAAACTGACTCTGAGGCCTACCTTGACTAATACGAGACTCTTCCACAAGAGTCGATTGGTTGCCACTAATGCATTGCAATTCTTGTCCTGGTCGTCATTGTCCTTTGCACTCGCGGTTGTAGAAGGAAGATTTTGACAGCTGGTATTGAGTGAAGCTTCTCGTAATCCCGTCAGTGCAGTAAGCCAGATCTCCAGAAAGAATGACTCATCAAACGATCCCTTGATGGTTTGCAGTTTCAACAGGTGATCAATGATGTATTCATCGTCCAATGCTGGTCTGATCTGTACCATGTGGTATAACAATCCCATGAGCCCAGCGCTTGGCATGGCTCTTGCTGTACCCTCATCTTCCAATTCGTGGTATTTCATATGAACAGCCATGCGTCTCTCCAAGTCTCTGTCTGTCAGTCGTTGAATCAGCAGCAGCAGTTTCTGAATGTGTGGGTTTTGCGATGCTGCCGAGGATGGACTGCTACCGCTGTCATGCTTGTTGGCCTCTAATTTTGCTTGACACTGCACCCAAGGCTCATGATCCACTTCCATAGCACCTGCTTGGCGTCGCTGGTTGTTTCTCACTTGGAAAATACGCTTGGAATCTCTCTTCTCGATCAGTTGAATCATGATTTGTGCAGCCAGTGCAGCATTGTCGATTTCAACTGTCTTTCTGCTGTTGGCCTTTTTATCCGTGTCCATTGGATCTGCCATGTGTGTGTCTTTGACAGCTAAAGGTGGATCGTCGTCATCCATGATCCTCTGTGTATTGTCCATGTCCAGTGTGGCATCTGCATCGTAGTTCATGGATTGTTGCGATTGGAACGAGAATTGGGAATCGAAAGGCTGTGCGTTCGTATTGCTGTCGTTGTGAAATGAAAGGGCAGATGTCACTGTGGCAGGTGTTTGTGCGATCGGTTGAGTGTAGTAGTTGGGATAAAGACCCACAGCGACAAGATGTGACAAGAGCTGAAATACGTTGGCAAGTATATTGACCCAGGGATTGTCTTTTCCCTTTTGTAGATCAGAGACAATGTCGTCCGTGCTGAAATCGAGTAATTCGGGTAGTAATTTCAGTAGAAATGACCACTGATAGGGATTTCTGCTGGCTGTGGACTCCCCAAAAGGTATCAGCTTGGAAAGGAATGTGGTGGACATGACGATGGGGTTCATCTTTGCTGTAGTAGTACTGGTGGTGATGGAGTCATTATCCATCAGTGAGGGTTTACCTGTGGTTGCAAAAGTGAGGTACGATTCGATTAAAGGATCAGATACTCGGGTGAATGAAAATAGACATGTCAACAGTAGGTCTGCGACGAAGTGAGTGGTGTGTGTGTGTGAATGCTGATCTACAATGTGCAGTACTCACCACTGAGTTCTGTTTCTAGGTTTCCTGCCTCCATGCACTCTCGAGTAGGTTCTATCCACTATGGAAGAAAAAAAAAAAAGGCATGAGTATTGTATATCGCATGTGGTTTGTACAACTCTTTTTTTTTTTTTTTTTTACCTGCTCAGGTGTAAATGCATGCAAAAAAGCATAGCGAAGAACTGCTTCCAGTTGATCTGATGGATTCGTCATCATGAATAGAAAACTGGACAAAAAGGATAGCTGCTTGTTTGTCCCTCACTCTCTCACTCGCTTGCCATTTAGAAGGATTTCCTTTGGCGCGTCAGCCGTCACTTAGTTGATAATTGCAGTGTGAGCGAGCATGGATGAATCGGCTAATGTCTTTACCGGCTTGATTTGACATTGGAGAAAATCAAGTAAGCAAAAGAAAAAGGAGGTGCTGATCATGTTTATGTATTGCAATTAGGTATGAATCAATGCAACAGTGATAACAACTTGTATGATGGCACCAATTCGATCCAAGGCACCTTGAGAGATGATGTTCAGAGATCATAGTGCATTTGACAGACATTTGTCATTTCCACAGTGTTCTTCAATGAGCAACATGGATACATGAGCTTTCATTCATTGAATATAGATCCGCTTTTTGTTTCAAACGTTTGTCACTCTTTGCATTTAATCAAATCGCCTTGATGGCCAAACATCAAGCTTCGGCATCAACATGACGCAAAAAAAAAAAATGGTGGTTGGAAAAGGTACACTCATCATTTGGCTGCCTCATCAAAGATGACCTGCCAGGTTCAAGAGACCAACAGTAGCGCCTATGATGTAACATAGCAATCTACACACAGTGAAACGCATTCGAGTCAAATGTGTGTTCCTGAGCCACTGTTGGATCAGTCCATGAAGGAGCCAATGAGCTCAATACACTGTTTTCCAGAAAAGCATGTCCAATTGGGGAGGCGGTCAATCAACGATTGCTTTTACTTGAATTACATGTCTACAACATCAAGCAAGTCAAAGCTGATATACATCACGGCCGTTGCCATACGGCTGGCTGTCTTTAGCTTTCCGTCCATGTCGAGTACACTTGTTGAACGAGTCGAATTATCCACCCCAGTAACCAGTTTCAAGCGATGTATGTAGTAGTATGGAAACCAGACAAAACGATTAACATATTAGATTGACTAGTAACAGAAGGCGTCTATCTATACAATAATAACGTTCCTCCTTACGACGGAGGTGCTTTCCATCAAGCAAGTAGCCCCATGATTGTAACTGCCTGTTGTCTATCAACACTTTAACACCTATCCTACTTTTAGTCGCCACTCTTGCTATGTTTGTTCTCATTCATCATGGCGCTACCAGACAACACGATACCTGTGCTCTACTGTGCATTGGATGTCATCATTGCTTATACGCTATCCTGCATTGCACAGCTCAAGCAACAAGCAGATGTCAGCAAGCCAGTGCTGCAAGTGGAACAGGGTCGATCACCCATTCAGCCCACCACCGTCGCGGCTCTCTACCTGTTCAACCCATTGACCATCTTGTCTTGCATCTGCAAATCAACACTCATCTTCACCAACCTCAGCATCGCCATGGCCTTGCTAAGCGCATTGAAGCAGAAGCCACAAGCCAGTATGTTTTGGGCTGCGTTGGCTTCGTATCTTAGCTTTTATCCAGCCATGTTGGTACCTGCATTACTATTGATTTTGAAATCACCAAGACCTCTGGTTGTATTTGCTGGGTCCTTGATGGGATTGTTTGTATTTTCAAGGCTGTTTATTGGATCTTGGGATTTCATTCAAGCAACTTATGGTATCATGTAAGTGATTTCTCATGACGAGATGGTTGTAGGGAGAGAGAGAGAGAGAGAGAAAGAGAGAGAAAGGCTAACCATGGCATACACACACACACATACAGCATCTTTTTATCAGACTTGACACCCAATGTAGGCATGTTTTGGTACTTTTTCATAGAAATATTTGATCAGTTTAGATCATTCTTTATGGTGGTATTCCAGTTCCATACATTCATCTTTGCCGCACCCATCTGCATCAAGCTCAAGAACCAGCCCATCTTTGCCATCACCATACTGTGTGGCATTATGGCCATCTTCAAGAGCTATCCTTCAGCCAGTGATGCCGCTTTTTATCTGGGATTAGTGCCTATTCATGATGAATTGTTCAAATGTAAGCATTTTTATGGGTTTCTTATGGTGTGTTGCAAGGCACTTATATGTGTTGGATAGACTGTCGTTATGGCTTCTTGGTCTCCAATCTGTTCTTGTATGCCTCGGCATTGGCACCGATATTCTGGCATTTATGGATCTATGCAGGCAGTGGCAATGCAAATTTCTTTTATGCCATCACCCTTGTGTATAATCTTGGCCAAGTCCTGCTGCTAATCGATATCGTGTACGCTGCGCTTCGCAGAGAGTACGATATCAAGCATCCCGAGTCTATTGGTAAAATCGTCGTTCACAAATGAAAGAGTAAACCACAAGCGTTTTATTTTTTATGGTTAAATAAAAATGATAATAATGATGAAAAATAATAATGATAAAAGAGAGAGAGAGAGAGAGACTCGGGAAGGAAGAGATAATGCCATATAAGGGGTGTAGTGGAGAGAGGGGTAAAATTAAGCATCTTCTTTAACAATCAAATGAGGATCGGTTTGAACCATTTCAACTTTTTCTAATAGCAAGCCAGATTTGGACAAGATGGAGGCAAAGTATTCAGCTGTTTCCTTGGACACAAAGGCAACTTGCTCGGTTTCATTGCGCTTCTGCTCCTTGTTTTCAATGGCCTTTTGGATTCTATTTTGGATCTCCCAACCCTCCACACGCAGTACCTTGCGGCTCTCACGAGCAATGCGGTGGCCTTGACCTTCAACGTAGCCTGTATCACGGACAGCTTGCTTAAACTTCTTGACCAACTTGCGTTCGACTGCACTGCGCATGTCGCTCACCACATAGACCAAGAAACCGACACTCGCAACACCTACAACAGGAACAATCCAACGACGCAAATTGTTGTTGTTGCCCATCATGTTGGAAACACTCCAGATGCTAGAGACAGCATCCTTGAATCCAAGCATGCGACCACCCACCATGGCAGCTGCGCCAAAGGACAAGGCAGCACCTGACAATTTGTCATCCAGCACCAAATCAAAGAAATCAGTGGTTTCGACAGTAATGGATACTCTGCGCTCTCTGTTCTTGACACACATCTTGTTGACATCAGCAGCCATATCATAGGTGCCCAAATGCTCGGTACCCATGCTATGCAAGCGTTCCAAACAGACGGCGGTGTCTTGACGGGCATGTTGTTCCTCTTGGCGCACTTCATTCAGCAACTTTTGAACCATGGAGTCAGCAATGTCTTGAGCGTATTGCCAGATCAACAAGATACCAGGGTACTCAATGGTGCCGATAGCTTGACCGACATGTTCCACAGCTTGATTCAATCTGTTTTGAGCATGCATCTGAACAGAAGTGACAGCTTGCTCAGCGACCTTTTCGACTTGCTCCAACAAGCGATCACGCACACGCAACAAGTGTTGGTAAGCAGGAAGGTCTTGCTCCAGCTCCATGGTGGCCTTGGCATAAGCATCTGACGATTTCTTTTCATTGGCTTCTGACAAGACGTTGATGTCCTTGAGCAAGTTGATGAGATAGTTCTTTGCAGGCAATAATTTGGACTTTGTACGGTTCTCTAATACAAAGGCACGCAGACGTTGTTCTAAGCGAGCGAAATCTGGAGCATCCAACTTGCGAGACCCAGGTTCCAAATCGACGTTTCCAGCACTGACAAAGTGGACTAAATCATCTGCATCTGCATAGGTGGCGGGTGAAAGCTGACGAATCTGTTCCAAAATTAAGCGCTTGCAACGATCCTTGTCTCTGATCGAGTCAAAGCGATTGACAACAATGAAGATGTGGGTCTTTTCATTCGCTGCATTCCATAAGAATTCTTTACCCTGTGCATATGGTTAGTTGACCAGCATGGAGTGTGACAAAGCAAAAGACTTACAGAGAGTGTAAAGTGATTTTCAGCACTAACGACAAAGACAACAACATCAATTTCTTCTTGGCGAGCAAAGACGGCGGTTGTCTTGACTGAATCTGTATTCAAACCAGGGGAGTCGATAAGAGCAATGTCCACTACACCGTTGTGAAGCAAAGATTCTTGCGTAGTTCTAGCATCATTGGCGTAAATCTTGAGCATTTTGTAGTGCTCATAATCTTCCGTAATGACCTTGTAGAGATGGCGCATTTCAATGACATGATACGTGTTGGGATCAAGGCGGTTGTAAGCCTCTACAATGGGGATAGCATGCACTTGTTCCAAACCGTCGTTCAGCATGGCATCCAAGACCTCGCAAAAGACGCTTGTGCAGGGTTGTTGATCGGCAGGCAGAATCTCTCTCTTCAACAAGGCATTGACAAAGGTGGATTTACCAGAGTTCAAATCACCAGTAACTAGAACCTTGGAAGACGTATCGGCAATACGAGCTTGCAGTTTACCAAGATGGTTCAAGCTTTGATCCAAACGGTCAGTCAGCAAATTGGCAATGGATTTGGACTCCAGTGAACTGAGGTCGGTGGAGGAGTGACCCATCTTCAAGTCCAACGAGAGGATGTTGAGTTCATGAGGCAATAAGCGATGGTGTTCAAGTTGTTGTGCTAAAGAGTCTGTTTGTGTTACAGAGGAACGACGCACAGCGTCCAGGATTTGAGATGAGCTAGTGTCGAGTGTCTGCGAACGAGTGATGGTGGGCTTTTGTTGCATAGGATAAAAGATGGGAAATTTGTCCTTGTTAGCAGCCTTCAAGTCCTCGCAAATGCCAACCACAGAATGGATATGACTAATCAGACGCTGGCAGCTATCACGGTACGTTCTTTGCTCTTGAGCTGCGTTCAAACGGTGTTGATGAGTTCTGGCAGCATTGTTGGTGGATGTGGATGGCGATGGGATCGGGCTCTTTTGCAGTTCAAAAGAGCTCTCCATGGACGAAAACATGTTGCTGCTGCCACTGCTGCTCATACTGCTGCTCATACTGCTAGGGCTGAAATAGGAATCGTCCATACTGGGTGCTGAGTTACGTCTCAATGAACGCTTTGACGACATGACAGAGGACGGCACTCCGAATATTTGTGATTGTGACATTATTCAAATGCTGATTTCCTGATTTTTGGCTGTTTCTTCTAATGAAATTGGTTGAAAGAAAGGGGGAAGGGGAGGGATAGAGAACAAGCAGAAAATAAAAATAGAGAAAAAAAAAAAAAAAAGAGAAGGGTAAACAAAAAAAAAATCTTCCCATTTTGTTTTAGGTTACTTTCAGTAATCATGAATTAACAACAGACCTACCCGATTGGCCTACCTTGTCGAGTCACCCCAATTCACACTTGAAATCAGTACACAAAGACCGAGGGGGAAGAGACATTGCAAGGATCTGAAGGGGGGGAGGGGGGCTTTTATTACAAACTCTACGGCGAATATTTTGTGTGAGCATTCATACTGTAGAAAGTGTTTATTGTACTAAATGACATCATGTAAACAAAGGTTCAAGAATTCAACTGTGGTTTCATGGTGGTGCCATTGATCCATGATTTTCAGCATTTGATTGTCCACATCATGGGCTCCGGTGTCTCGAGTTGTGTCTGTTGCTGTGCTTTGATACAGACACTAAAAAAGGGCTCCTTTTCACATTACGAAGCAAATGTATAGGTGTCTGGCCTTTTTGAAAGAATCGTACAAGCTAAAATGTCATCAGCTGAACCCTGCAGCCTGGCCTAATCGTTTACAGCGCACATGTGCTTTTTTAAGGGAGCTATCTCAGTGCTGCCTCTGCTACTCCACATCTCTCAGTGGCATTTGCTGATCGATTATTTGAATAATCGCTGATCCAATAGCGTTCGTTCTGGAGCATAACAACTATTTGTAAGATGGCCGACCAAACAGATGTCCAACATCCCATTATTTACAGAACGTATTCTATGAATGGATGCTTCTACTGATCGCAGACTCTGTTTTTTGCTGCATTCTACATACTGTGCCTTTTAGCTTGAAATGTCTTCAAGCAGCTGTCACGTATACACTCATAGTTCTGCAAATGTCTACTGAAATTACATATTTCAATGTTTCTCTATAGATAATAACCACCTATGAATGACCTGTAACTGCAGGCATGACTTTTCTGCAGTGTTTCACATCTGCATCCATGGAAACAATGCATATACGAGCAGGCGGCACACTTGCATTACCTCTTACTACTCAAAGATTGGCATTATACAGTGAAGTTTGAATGTATTTGAGCCATAGTTTTTTTTTTTTTTTAGCTGGAAGCTGTTTCAGACCGCCAGGATAGCACCAAACAATTGCTTTCATCTCGTATTTGCTTACTGACATCTTTGCTCAAATTGTTTTTGACCGCAAATATGAAGACATTTGCAGAAGCATATCACCAAACTCCTAAAATAATACATTTTATTCTGCCGTCACATAGTAAAAAGTTAATTACAAGAGTGCCCGTAGGGAAATCAGCCATTACTGTCAGCTTGGCAGAAACCGCCCTGATTCTTTGAATACTCCAGCTGAGCCATATACTGTAAATTTTGTTTTTCACAACTTTCCTGAAACTGCAAATCCTGTTGTTCCTGAACCTATTGAAGGTAAGATTCCAGTAACAACTTTTCCAACGTACATGAGCCCACTTTTGGAATTAGGAGCTACCGTCAACGAGAATATAGTAAGGTGTAATTGGTGTGGCCGCACTGGACACCAAAGGCGTTCGCATAAGGATTGTGGAATGAGGATACTTTGAAATACTTCTGACAGAAGAGCAACTTGCCCATGGTGCCATAGAGAAGGACATACACGCAGAAATCATCTTGACTGTGCGCTAAATCCAATCAATCAGCCATCTGAGCAACCGTCTCCAACACTAATTGTACAAGGCTTTCCAAATGCCTCTCAATCTGAGGCCACAGCTGAAACTCTGGACTCCAATGTCATCGTAACAGCAGTTGTATGTCCCTTTTGTGGAATAGAAGGGCACCAACGCCGATCTCATTATAATTGTGCCGAAAATCCTCTACGTACAGGTGCAATAGATTCTTTTTTGATGGCGCGAAATCCTGAAGCACCTGAGGCTAACCGAAATGATTTGGGAGGCATGAATGCCTTGTGCTCAAAATGTGGATTGATGAAAGAAAGCAAAGAACAACAAGGGCTTCTCCAACGTTTCAAATCTGCTGTCAAGATGGCCAGGCAATCTTGAACCCAGTATACCATTTTTCCAGAGCTTATTTTCAATCTTTTGAGTGGCAATGACGATGTTAGCAAAGAGTTCAAATCGAACATTAGAACGTATAATTCTGCTCTCAGCTTTACCTCCATGAATGCAACTTTAGATCAATCAGTTGCGAATAATCAAAATGGTGCCTACGCATTCCGTATTCACGGTAGCGTCTATCATCTCATGAGCTCTGCACTTATGCCAGCAAATGATACACGCCCAAAATTTGCTCAAATATATATATATATATAAATATATATTCGATGGGGAAAATGAGCTGGAAGCCCCAACATTGAGAGAACCACTATGCGTCTCCTCCAAAATATGATGCACAAAGTCAATCCTTTTGTTGACTTATTTAAAATCATGGAGGAGCTACCTCATGCTTTTTGGTTGAATTTTGACAATGTTTTTTTTTGATCCCCAAAAAGGTTGAGCAAAGGTGTCAGAAATTAACTGCCAGATGAGAGCAACCGTTTGGGGCTATTCTTACGATCTAAAACGGCCTTGAATGCGAGAAAACGCAGCTCAAATGCACTTGGATTTTGCTGTATTAGACACACTTTTGGCTAAAAAGGGACAATATCTGTTTGATTCTTGCCTGTATATGTAGTTTCTACGAGTATAGGGATGTAGAGCATCACATAAGAATCAGAACCACAGATAATATGAAGGGCTTTCATGTATCAGTGGAGAGTCAAAATGAAAGTAGCAGTATGTTGATAAGATATGCAAGGGCAATCGGTAGCACGAGCTGCTGCTGCGCAGGTTGGTTCTTACCGAGGTGAAGCAAGGGTAGAGAGCCATCTGAAGCATAAACACTCATATGCCATAGTAAAAGGCTGTTTTTCAAGTCAAAAATACGATTGTTTGATTTTGACGAAATCCATGAGGATTAATGATAAGAGAATGTAGACTATACTCTTGCAGAACAGTAGAAACTTGAAATGTGGCGCTGTACTGTATCAGGCATCTGTTTTGCACATACGGCTTGATTCGTTCCACAAACATATAAATCACCAATACATTCATTAAACGAGATCTTTTTTTTTAAAAAAAAATACCAACATGACAGTAGCACAGGGTCTCTAGCGATGTAGGGATTATGAGCTACATGTCACTTTAAAATAGCATAATTTATATATCCTGTAGTGTCTGTGGAGATGGATACGCTGAATGTACGGTGGTAAGCAAGTACAAACAAGGCAAAGGATGTGAGATTATATTTGCTGTAGTGCACAAGCACGCGAGCACGAAAAATACGATCATCTCTTTTTTTTTTTTTTTTTTTTTTTGATCCAACAAGATGTCAATCGCCCATCTGTGTAAAACTCTGTCCTATTATAGAAATTTGGCGGCCACTGCAAACGAGCATTGGAGCTCTGTTATTTGTGATACACACATATTTACAAGATACAACCTAAAATGACGCCTTTTACAAGGTTTACAGCTTTTTATATAGTTTACAATAACATGATGTGATATGGAATGCGATTGCGAATCTCATTTGGACATTTCATAGGTCGATCCTGTTGCGTGGGGGGAGGGAGGGGAGAAAGGGAGGTTACATCCAACGTCGCAACCAGTTTCAAGTATTGCGCCATACAGGCAACAGAAAAAAATAACCATGTTTGATCTGGTTACACCACTACCAAGCATTTACAAACAATACACAAAAAGAAAAAGTGAGAAAGAGTAGCACTTTTATGGATTTAATCATTGAACAATTAGTGTAACTAAAAGGCGTTATTTACTAGCTAATCTCTTGATTCTAAACTTGTCGCAGATGGGCAAATATGTTCTACAGGGCTTATCGAGACGAGGATATTGAACCACGACGTAAAAGAGGACAAACATGCAGAATTGCTTTTGAATCCATCTCAGAGGACAGTAATCTTGCATGTAGGCTTTCATTTCCACTAGGCTCAGCTTTTGATCGTTGTCTTGTTCTTGTGTCTCCTCAGCAGGTGGTGTTTCCGTATTTGGCTTTGCATTGATGATGGTTTGCCAAAGAGCACTGTCTGACAGAGCAGCAACAAATTTGTCTTGGTGGTTATTTGATGATGGTAATGGAGAGAATGAGCTGGGAGGATGAGGCATGGTGGGGTCAGTCATGGTGGAATTGGAGATCATGTCCTCTGTTGTCATTGTCATGGTATGCTGTATGACAATCGACATGAGAGCTGGAGCCAGTAATGGATAGTTGCGGATCAGGTCGACAGAAGAAGAGGATGGTTTGCGCAACAATTCAGACAAATTCCAATTTGGTACTGTGGCATGAGCTAAATAGACATTGGAGACACTGACGGTGGATGTGGATGATAGGTTGGTAGGGTATGAGGATGAAGTAGATGATGCTGTTGTAGGTGAAGTAGCTGTGGTAGTAGTGATGGGTGCTGCTGCAGCTGCAGGAAGAGGAGGAGCACGCACAATGTCCCACTCCAGCGGATTGGACGATGCTGTCGTAGGTGGTGATACAGTGCTATGGGTCATGTTGGTGGTAGAAGGAAGTTGTGCGATGCCTCCTTTGCAAAGAGCAAGCTCAAGACGAAGTTGATCATTTTCAGCCTGAAGTTTATCCATCATGCCTCTGACCCACTTGACTTCAAGCTTGAGTTGGCTGTTCTCTGCTTGACATTTGTCCATTTTCTCTTCCAATGTAGCCATGTACTCCTTGCGTCTATTTCTAAAGTTTCGAGCAGATATCTTGTTTCGTAACTGCCGTCTTTCTTTTGAGGGCATCATTTTTAATTGATCCTCGGTGGGGTCATCGTTTTCATCTTCCTCAGAAGGAGAGCTATGTCCATTCTTACGTTTGCCGAGTTTCGACTCCTGTGGTTGAGGTTGAGGAGGCAGTGGTGGCGAGTATTGGCTGTTGGGGAGAATGGGAGGGAATGAAGTAAGGGCATTCTGCTGTTGCTGGTGTTGTTCATCGACAAGCAAGTAGCCCAAAAGTTCATCGGAAACAGGTTTCTCGTTTGAATCTGTTGTGTCACTGTTTAGTATCCAACTCAAGATTGGATCTAAATCATTCATGTTATTGTTGTTCATTGTAAAATAAAGGGCAAGTAAAAAAAAAAAAAAATCAATTGGAAAGGGGGGGGTGGAACCACGCCTAGTCCGTGTGAATGGATGATTCATATATAACTGAGCGTTTTTTGGACCAATAAAAATGAGTAGAATCAAGGTTTTGGCGAGATGGAACATGTACAATGACAAAGGATGTAGCAGCCGGCTCGAGGGTTGCCATTGGTACCTTTTTTTTTTTCCTTGTCGATATGTGGCCCAAAGGGGGGGAGGGGGGGAGGGGAAACCTTGATTCATCCTCAAGACCTATCGAAATGAGTAAATATCTCGAAATGAAGGTGAGATAAAGTACAACAGTGGAGAGACGCAGTAGCACAAGAAACGGCCATGTACAAATAAAGCAATTTCAGTGTTGAGATTGGCACAAGGCAAGAGTCAAGCAAATATATATATATATATATATATAAATGCAAGCATATACATCAAAATCAAAAAGAGAGATCATCTGATGGAATACAATGATTCGAGGAACACGCATCTAAAGTTCATGGATTTCATTGCAAACAAAACAGGCAAAAAGATGTAATCACTGAAAGCGATTGCGCAATAAATGTCGTACTAAAAAGCACAAAAACTGCATGACAGCAATTGGTATAAATACTCGACACATCCTGAAAACAGCACATTTTGTCTAACAAACAATTGCTCTCAAAGATGTCTGATCAAAATCCCATTGCTCGTTCTTCACTGCAACAGCAGCAGCAACATCCAGCAGACATCATTATTGATTACGAACAAGACAGCTACCGAAAGCAAAGCCAGGAGTTCTTTCACAACTTGCCTCATTACATTCAGGAATACATTGTCAGTCTATTCCCTATTGCTACTTGGATTCATCGTTATAATCTTCAGTGGCTCATCCGTGATCTCATTGCTGGTGCCACTGTCGGTGTTGTGATTGTGCCTCAGAGTATGGGATATGCCAAAATCGCTCAATTGCCTGCTCAGTACGGTTTATATACGGCTTTTGTGGGTCTATGTGTCTATTGTTTGTTTGCTACTTCAAAAGACATTAGTATTGGTCCTACAGGTGAGTGTGTCTTGGCTAGCTGAAATCATCCCCACTTGTCACTTACATCTCTTTCTCTCCATAGCTGTCATGTCTTTGCTTGTAGGTCAAACTATTACTAAAATCACTGCTGAATACGATACCATCACGGGCCCACAAATTGCTGTGGCTCTTTCGCTTCTTACGGGTGCTATTGCCATGTTTATTGGCCTTGTGCGTCTCGGTATTCTGGTAGACTTCATTCCAGGCCCTGCCATTGCTGGTTTCATGACAGGTTCCGCCATCACCATCTCTATCGGTCAATGGCCCAAGTTGTTTGGTATCAAGGGCATCAACACTCAAGATTCATCCTATCTCATCTTTGGTAACTTTTTCAAAAACTTGCCCAACACCAAGCTGGATGTCGCTTTTGGTCTCAGTGGCCTCGTTTGGCTGTATGGCGTCCGTTACGGTTGTACTTGGTTGGGCAAACGCTATCCCAAATACGCTACCCATTTCTTCTTCCTCAGTATCATGCGTAACGGTGTACTTGTCATCTTTGGTACTCTGATTGCCTTCTTGATCAACATTGGCAAGTCCACAAGCCCCATCAGTATCCTCAAGACGGTGCCTGCTGGTTTCCAAGCCATGGGTGTCCCTCATGTGTCCACTGATCTTATTTCTGCTGTCGCTAGTTCTCTGCCCTCCGGTGTCATCATTTTGGTATTGGAGCATGTAGCCATTGCGAAATCTTTTGGCCGTATCAATGATTACTCGATTGATCCCAACCAAGAAATCATTGCCATTGGTTTCACCAACATTTGGGCAGCTTTCTTTGGCGCTTATCCATCCACCGGTTCATTCTCTCGTACTGCCATTAAAGCTAGATCAGGTGTCAAAACTCCTATTGCTGGTATCTTTTCTGCCTTGGTTGTCATCCTCGCTTTGTATGCCCTCACTCCTGCTTTCTACTTTATTCCTGATGCTACGCTTGCTGCTGTTGTTATCCACGCAGTCTCTGATCTGGTCTCCGGCCCTGAATATGTCAAGCGTCTTGCAAAAGTGTCTCTCTGGGAGCTCTTTGTGTTTGTCGCTGGTGTCATCATCACATTCTTTACTACCGTTGAATATGGTATCTATGCTTCTGTGGGTCTCTCCATTGTCATTCTTTTGTTTCGTATTGCCCGTCCTCGTTTCTGGAGCCTCGGCCGCATTCCCTTGTCTTCTGCTACATCTGCTCCTCTCGTTTCTGATACCAAAGAATCTGCTGCTGCCGAGCAACAATACTTGTATGTCCCTCAAAACCACCCTTCTTTGGGCAAATTAGTCGAAGACTTACCTGCTGGTATCTTGATGTGCCGTATTGACGAGTCCTTTACCTATCCCAACTCTGGTTTCATCTCTGACAGAATCATTGCCTACTGTAAGGAACACACGCGTCGCCACCAACACTTTGTCTCCAAGGGTGATCGTGCCTGGAACGATGATGCCAACCCCGCTCGTGATGCTGAGCGTGCTTCTTTACCTCGCTTGCATGCCTTGATCATCGACTTTGCTTCTGTCAATCGTTTGGATTCCAGCGGTTTGCAAGCCATTGTGGACGCCCAAAGTGCTCTTAATCGCTATGCTGGCCAACATGTAGAGTTCCACTTTTCCAACATCCTCCATCCTGCTATCCGTCGTTCTTTGATTGTGTCTGGCTTTGCTAATCAACCTCGCTCTGGTTTCCAAGATGAGCAAGATCAAGCTCAAGCCAAGGAGATCTTGCCTATTGTGCCTGTTTCCAAAGACGGACCATTGCAGCGTCAGCAAACCAATACCACCACCCACAACCACAATGGAGACATTGAGGAAGTCGTTGAAACCCATGATGCCTATGACAAAAAGACTGATTTCAGCTCATCTGACGTGGAAAGCGTGAATACTGCCCACTCTATCCCTTTGCCTCGCGATCGCTACCCCTTCTTCCACTGGAGTGCTGACGAGGCCGTAAGAACCGCATCAAAGACACTGGTCTACCGTCCCACTGGCGACTCTGATACACAGCTTCCAGCCTCTGTTGATGTAGAGGCGCATCACTAATCCCTTTCTGTAATTCTATCAACTATACTTTCTATACATATTATTAGCAACAACAAACTCCCAAAAGATAATAGCCACTTTCATATTTTGCATTCTTTTAACCTAATTTATTAATAAACTATTTCATTACGCAATACGACTTGTATTTAAAGTGGTTTTTGAGCAATACAAGTGTACCAATTGACACTGGTTTGCAAGGCCTCAGCTTCCTTGGCACAGTTGTCAATGTGGATCGCATAGAGCTCTTCGTCTTGCCATTCCGCATTAGACATGGCCATGACAGGGCGCATGTTGGTGTAGCCATGTTGATAGTCATCCCACAACATCTTTCCAGCTTGACCGCCATGGTTCAGCTTGAGAGCTGTTATTTCCACTTGAGCATTCACAAATCCAGCCTTGATAGCACGACCTTGCAACTCATTGGAAATCTTGGGTGGCATGCCTCTTGATTGCAGCATGTTGGACACTAATACATACGTAAATGCATGTGCAAAACGGGGCTTCATTCTATACTTACTGGTGTGTTGCAATTGCTGGAGCAAAGGACCCATATTATTTAACTCATGCAAGTCAGGCTGCAATCCATGCGTATATTAGCCAAGGTGATACATCGTTGATTTATCAGCGACTTACCTCGTGCAATTCAATATAACCGCCAGGTTTCAATACACGAAGCAATTCTTTCAGAGTCTAGCATGTATCAGATGAACATCTTGCATGTATTCTCGAGCAAAATACACTTACGAAATCCCAGTTAGCATCTGTCAAGCCCAAAATAAGCAATCTTTGATGAATAAAATCAAAGTGATTATCAGGATATGGAATCTTTTCAGCGATGTTTGCAATTGTAAATTCACAGTTGCTTGGCTTTGTGTCTTGAGAAAAAGCGCTTGTAATATCAATACCGCAGAACTTGGAATTAGGGAAATCTTTGGCCATATCAAACACCCAGGATGCTGGGCCACAACCAGAATCTAACACTGTGATACCTTGCTCCAACTTTTCTTGCAGTGGTGCCTGGAAATTACTATAGCAGTGTTCATGAGTATACTGTGAGATATGCTAGCCTTGTATAGTATATATGTTATTACGATTGAAGTGTATATTTCAAGACGACATGTTGCTTGTGAACACGGCTCATTTCTTTGTGAAAGAATGTGAGTTAGAAATCACAAGCACACAGACATTCAGCATAATACCATCATTATCCTCGGGCAAAAGATAAGCAACTTTCTCATTAGCATGAAAATTTCTACCATTCAAAATTTGATGTTGAGGTTCAATCATTTTGTTCGTGTTGGGTGATGGGTTGGGAAGGAAAAGGGAAACGAGAATTAAATATACACAACATTCAAAAGGGCATACACTTAATAAATGGCGTGGTCGCACTGGTACCACACCCCCATCAGGATTTTATTACAGCTTTTGAGCATAGTAAGCATACCAATTGATACAGGTCTTGTTGGCCTCTGCTTCTTCTCCACATGCATCAATATACTTTTTCATATACTTGAACATCTGGCCACTCTGGGTTACTTTTAGCCATGACCGGGCGGATGTTGAGGTAAGCATGTTTGTAGTCTCCCCCCTATACAAGACATGTCAAAAACGTCCATAGATGTGTAACACACACACAAGGCAGATATTACCATAGTAGATACCCCGCCTTGTCAGTATGGTTGAGGTTGAGTGGAGTCATTTCTAGTTTAATATTGACGAATCCTGCTTTTGTTAACCGACCTTGTAATTCAATAGCGATTTTAGGTGGCATATTTCTTGAAAGTAACATGTCTGACACTAAGCACAGGTGTTAGTCTTTGATTGTTTTACACATGCTCGAGTTCTTCTCACTTGTGTATTGAATTTTGTGCAATAAAGGGCCCATGTTGCATATCAGGCTACACCAAGTGGTTATTTCATCTGGTGGATATACAACATTCGCTGAGTTTTACCTCTACAATCTCAATATAACCTCCTGGCTTGAGCACACGATACAGCTCTTTCAGTGCCTACACGCATGTGGTCAGCAAGATGCTAGTATCTGGATTTCTCGTCAGCTTACATTTTCCCAATTGTTATTTGTCAAACCAAGAATGAGTAACCTCTGATGAATGTAATCAAATGTGCTGTCGGGAAACGGAATCTTTTCAGCAATGTTACTGACACAGAACTCTACTCTACTCTACATTGGGAGGCTTGATGGCTTCTGGAAAGACGCTCAATGCATCAATGCCGTGAAATTTAGAATTGGTGGGGGTATGTTTCTCCCATCTCCAAGGACCAAGTGGCAGGCCCACAGCCAGAATCTAATACAGTGATGCCTTGTTGCAACAGTTGGGTTACTGGAGCGTGATAATTACTACACAGGAATACAAGGTTAGAGTTGATTTATCTTGTACATTGGATGGCTCCAAATATTTAAATACCGCTGTAATGCGTATCAAAGAATCCAGTGTTGCTGATGCACTCTATCTGCCTCTGCTGAATGCATTAGAAGATACTCATATACGACCACACGCTATAAGCCTACCGTCATAATCGATAGGAAACACATAGGACACCTTTTCGTCTGCATGGTATCTTCTTCCGTCTCTAAACTGAAACTGTTGATCCTTGGCGGATGTCGCTATTGTTGATGGTGAAGTAGACACATCCAACGTGACATTGGCACCATTTGATCTGTTCTATTTCTTTTTAAACGTTACAAGTTTTATCTTAGTTTTTGAGAAGAAGGTTTGACGTACTATAAAGAATACCATTTTCTTGAAATATATAGAAAAAAAAAAAATAGAAAAAAATAGAAAAAAAAAAGTAAAGAAAAAGAAGGAAAAGAAATAGGCAAAAGGTTGTGATGTTGAGATGGATCAAATTGCAAGCTTCTTTGTATATTCATGTAGCACCCGCTTTTTTTTTTTTTTTTCTATTTTTTTTTGTATACACTCTCAACTCTAATCATCTAGCAAGAAAGCATGATTTCTTTGTGAAATGTTATCGAGACCTCATTTTATTGATCTTTTCCATTAAAGACGCACATGTCATCTCAGAACCCTTGAGATGAGATAGTTTGGCAGTAACCATGATCTTAATATCTATTTGAGCATCGGTACTACCTTTTAACTTTGAAAAGCATGTTCTCCCAATGACGATATGGCATAGATTACGAGCAAACAATGTGCAATTACAGTCTTCTTGGTTTCCAGATACGTTTAATACTTTTCTTTTAGAGTTTAGGATTGGAAGAAATCGATAAAAATGCAAAACAGAAAGCCTTGATTGAAAGTCCATGCTACTAGGGAGTAAACATGCTGGTAGGTATCCTACACTTGACAATGGGGCCGTAAACAGACAGCCAGACCTTAAGATAGTCGAGCGGTTCAAATGCCATTGTGCTCATGAGACTTGGTGTATCGCAAGGGTGGATGTACCAACATGGCGTGCCTAGCATTGGATGATCATTTTGCGACACAATAGCATCTTGGTAGACATCTGGTATAATGTATTGGAAAATTTCTGTGTGAGACAAGGGCGTGCCATCCGAGAATGTAGCTTTGAAATAAATGACAGGTACTCGATAGCTAGTTGAATATACAATGTGGTGTTCTAGCTGAATGATCTCGGTCGAGTCTCGTACTGTGCAGTCTTCCTCTTCCTCCAGATCCATGCCATTGATTGCCATGTCCACAACAGCTACATCTTCATTCACGGCTGAACGTTTTGGTATGGCTAATAACACTTTTTGTTTTAAAAAGGATTGTTTCAACTGCAAATTAAAATTTAATAAATAGATGATACATTAGATGTATAATTCACAATTACAATTGACTTTGTTGTTTCTAGTTCCCATTTTAAAGGCTCATTTGTACAGGTCTTGATTTCATTGCAAAATTTATTCAGGCAGGATTCGAATTCTAAACGATTGGATATTATAGACATATTTGAAAGAGTGAGAGAGAAAGAAAAGCGTGTCAAACAAGGAGAGAGAGAGAGAGAGAGAGAGAGAGAGAAAAGAGAAAAGAGAGGGAATCGAAATTAGTGGTTTTTAAATAGGTATGTACAAAATTGGTATGATGAATAATTCAGATTACAAGGTGAGGGACAAAGTATAGATTTTAGCATCAAAATCATCTTTTAAAGAGTATTCAATATCCATCAGCCATGACTGTAACCAAGCCTCGAGTGCCATGGACTCGTTTGATTCGTGATGAACGGTTTGTGCCCATGCTGGATTAGTCATTAGCTTCCAAATCTTGTAAACTGTGCTCGTATGCTTGTCGTCTTGATTTTCATGGTACACGGTCTGGATGATTTTTTGAGAGAATTGCTTGGGATTCAGGATGAAGCCAAGCTGTTGGCTGATGTAGTGGTTATATTCAATCACATCGTTCTTGTTGTAGCCCTCTAATAAAGGTCGAATAGATGCAAGTAGACTGTCCTTGATATGATGAGTTAATTCGTGCTCCAAGACGTCCATAAACTCCTTTAATGTGATACGACAGTATTCTGTTGTTACAGCGATTAATATCTCGAGTATATTTGCCAATACCGAATAGATAACATACCTCTGCCAGCAAATTGCAATTCATGAATAGTCAGGTATGTCTCTGGTGCAGTTTCTATAATCTCAGAGACGGTGGCGTCGACTACTTGACTAACAATTCTGCTGTAATATGACTCTAATTCATTGATGTTCTTGTAGGTATTGATATAAGATGAGGGTATTTTTTTGGTAATTGGGATTGAATGGCGATCTAATTCGAAATGTTGTTGTTGTTGTTGAATGGGTATAGCAACAATGCAAGATGCCATGGCAACCAAAGTGCAAATGGAGATTTTCAACATGATACAAGTTGCTTAATAAAAGGAAAGAGAGAGAGATACAAGAAAAAAAAAGGGGGTGGGGGGAGGGAAGGGAAGGAAATCAGAATCTCATTTATATGCAAAACAATTCCATGTATTTATATTTTCAAGCTTCAAGGAGCCTGTATGTTCGTTGTATCACTTGTCCTATGGTCTCCGCCCTTTTTGTATACATTAAATCCATATAAGCCATGTGTACAAATTACCTGGTAATTCCTACGCAGGTGGAGCAAAGATGGTAATACCAGCTTGTATTCCTTCAAACAGCATCGCGATATTGTCTGCTCTATTGAAAGAAACGCCAGCGACAGCTCCATACTGATGCGAGTTGCAAATTGCTAGGTTTCACATAATAAATTGTTCATTGATTCAATGGAACATTAAGACTCCATTCACCCTCTGTTTAATTTAAAGTTTTTACCTTTTCAAGTAAATGTTCTTGTAGAGATGAAAGCAATATCTAACAAGTTTACCCAAAGACAAAAGAAAAATGCAATTGCATGCTGTTTACTACTTTCAGAACCAAGAAAACCAACTGTTAGCATGGTCATTTCACTCGTAGATGCTATTAAAAGAAATTGAGGGATTTTGTGTTACTTCAAATGTGTGAAATCAGGACAAAGCATCCATTCGCAAGGATCAGTTTTGAGCTGTTTCCGCGTAAAGTCCGAATACATGGATCAGAATCAAATGGCTGAAAGGAAATGGTGCTATTTTTAAATTTGATCTTTGTTGTACATGATAGATTTAAGGACAATACTATATTCTTTTCATGGATTCAAGATGTTTAAATATATATATATATATATATATATAAAAAGACAATCTTTGTAAGGATTGGGGCCCTGTAGCCGCGTGCTGCAGTTGGTAGTTTGTTTACAGAGTGTGAGTTCTGTACTCTGCTGATCAAATGTCTTTGTTTATTAGCATTGACTGCTATATTTATACTTCTTGTCCCTCGACGTTCTTTGCCTTACTCACCTGCAGATTTATTGTACATTATAAACTTGTGTACACGCAAGTAAGGTTTCTTTGCATCTAAATTTAGATGAATTCATGTCGTATTTATACAATAATCTAAACAATCGGGTCAATGTTGAATTCATACGATTAGCGTGTTGTAAAAAAGCCAATATGCTTTACCGAATATCCTACAACCAATTACATTCTACGCGATCGTTACAGTGTATATTAATAGATGTGGAAGTTTCCATTCAAATGGCATCAGGTAGTGGCGATGAGCAAACATGTACAAGATTTCTTAATGATATATGTTGTAGGGCATATGGTTGATTCATGAATATGTGATTTCTGTATGGCTAGCAAAACTTGTCTCCGTTCGTGGCCTGAATTGACATGTCTAGCAATGATGGTAGTAGGTTACTTATTATACCTAACCATGTCATTGGATCACCCTTGCAAAGCGTCGTTCTGGCTCAAACTTTACACTTTAATCACTGCCACTGGTAAAGCTATAGTCAATTGTAGCAGGAGATTATTTTAGAATGTAATGAAAAATACCACAAACAATGCAATTTTAAGTTACAAGAGAAAAAAAAAAAGGTAGATAGAGGGCATGATACCATGATAGTATGCTCTTCATTTGAATACAGTACGCAGGCGTCTGGGTGAATCCAGAATTGGGTACTAAAAAAAAATGATAAAATACAATGTATACATACAAAATAAAAGAAATCTTGCAACATTCATTTTTTCAGCCTCAAGGTTCCAACATTTCATTGTAGTTTTCTCTGGCTGAATGAAGGCCTTAAGCGACCTGTCTGTGTTTTGCTCATTAGTTTGTACCAGTAGCAAGAAAATAAAGGAGCAGGTTTATTTTATGATAAGTTGAAATCATGATTGTAATACATGTAATTATCGTCACTGTCAGCAATGCTTTTTGATTCCTGCAACTGCTTTTTCTTCTATCAAATACATCCAGCAGAGCCATTCATATCATTTTGCATTAGGCTAACCATACGTTCAACTCATTGCCTACCTCCTGCTTAGTTCTCTTTCGGCTTGAAGCTGAATGCTGGTGCAAATAGGCGTGTTTGTCTAATTCTTCTTCAGTTTGGTCATTGCTTTAAACTGTTGTATTGTTTTGTTTCTTGATCCACAGTTCCTCCGTCATCTTTTCAATTCTCTACATGCATCCTGAAAAGCTTCTTTCTTGGTTGTGGCTTTTTAGATTTGGCTCATTTCCTGTAACATATGAAGTATGAAGAAGAAAGAAGAGAGAGGGCAAAGCAAAGTTGCATTATAACATGATAGTTTTATAGTCCATGGACACTTTTACAGCCGTAATATGGAAACTGAGTTGCCAAGCATTTGTCAGGCATGGTTCATCTATGATGATTAGAGGTTTTATATTAAATGACTATCAATTAACAATCAAGTTTCATCTAACATTCTAGCTATTATTATTATTAATTTTGCAATATTAGCCAAACGTCCGTGGCAGCGCGAGCCACCTAAACGTAGGTTGGTTTCCACCAAAGCGACGAGTAGATTCAAGAAATCAACCAAAGAGTCGAAATACTCTTCGTAACATGATAAATTTATAGTCCCCAGACACTTTCAAAGCCTCAAAAAGGAAAGAAGTTGATCAAACAAACATTTTGATATACTGGCATTGTTAAATATAGAATGCAAGGAGAGTAGAACGGCTAACAATAGTGTTACTTAATTTGACACCTACTTTCCATACGCTTCAAAAGCATCTATTACTGTATTGCCTTCATGATGAGAAAAGGGCATTAAGTTTGCCAGCTGGCCCCACCGGCCGCCAAAAATAATTCCAATTCAGACTCTTAATCTATTCCAGATTGGCCAGATTGGTCAGATTTTGATAGTTTTTCGACTCGATTGAACTATTTTGCTTCTAAAGAGAAAGTTTGGCAGGGAGTCATCTTCGAGTTTCTGTGGCCTACCACCTCGATTCTAGATATTAAAGAGGCTCTTCTGCAACTTGATTTCTCCAACGTTTGGTATTGCCAAATTGCTGGAATCAAGCCTTTCCGAATCCTCATCATCACCCTTGGTCAACTGTGGCTTGCCCACATGAGGTTCATCTATGACAATGTTCCTATGGACCATACAGCGATATTGGCCAGTATTCGAACCAGTGTTTGTCAGACCATTGCGGAAGATCAGTGCCATTCCCTCCTGTAATCCTAAGCCAATTATTAGGTAGTTTTTTCTTTATAGTTTAGTTTAGTATCTTATTCTTCATATTTTAGCTTATAGTTATCCAATTCTGTATCTAAATTGCACTCGCCTCTTCACTCTGACCTATTACTCTCAGTGTACGCGAATCAGTCAATAAGCAAAATTTAAAAAAAAAAGAACTATTTTGCCAGACTGGACTATACAAAACCTGATGATCATCCCATGCTCCCTTAAGCTTCCTTGTAGTACTTTTTATGGCGCTTCCAATGGCGCCAAGTAAGATAAATATTTTGAATAAACTTACTGAGCAATTTATGAAAATATGAAAAGAGGTTTCTGGCCAAAAAGTCGAGATTTTACATATCAAGGTCCCACAAAGATGATTTCAGGAGTTACGTTAGATCGATAGAAACATTTTGATTCAATACATACCATAGTAAAAGTCTTCATTATCAAGGTAGAAAATGCGATTGTTTGATTTTTGATGAAAATTTTTTTTTTTTTGTATGGATGTTGCTTATTTATTAGTAAATATACATTATAATAAGAACATCAAATGATGGACAAGTGTATGTAACAAAGTGACTTGCCATATATAAAATCTATTAAAGCTACTACTAATATTGATGCTTGAGATCTGACAATCTCATCACTTCAGCACTGATCTTGTTGGTGACATTGTTGGTATCAAATGGCACTCCTTCGAATGTTTGTAGGAGGTGGAATCTCCATATCATACGAATGGTGGCAGCAAACAGGTCGAAGATTGTAATCTTGATATCGAGGTTGTAGATGAAATATTGCTTCAGGTTTAAGTTAACTATAGATTGGTATACTTGTTGTGGATTAGCAACCTTGGGGTATCCCAGGAATTGTTCAAAGATGTTGGACCAAATGTCGTTTTTGTGGGGGCAGCTAACCATGAGATGTTTGGCATCTTCAGTATCATTGCAGAGGGTACATTTGTCATCTTCGACGTTCCTCAGGCGTCGAACGAAAAGAGCTGATTTGCTCGGGCATTGCTTGTGTATCATTCTATACCAGACATTTCTCACAGAGTGATGCATGTTTTGATGATAGAAGTGTTTCCACTGGACTTTGCTGATGGTATGATTGAACTTTCGTCCAACATCAAGGTTGTGTATGTCCAGCATAATTGATCTCAAGTATTTGTTTGACATTTGAAGCATTGGGCGGTCTTGGTAGTTAAGCATAGCAACGAAAGGCTGTAGGTCTAGATGAGCCTCCATGTTTCTTGTATCCGCGAAAGATTCCAATCTGATGTTCCCACAGAGAAGACCTCTTTCTATCTGATTCCTAATGTTTGGTCGCTTGCATTCACTTCTTGGCTTTATCTGCAGAGTACTTGTTTCCTGGTTGACGTGGAAGAAGTCATGAACTTTACTCTCCCTGATCGAGTCTCTGCTTGTGTATCCCATGGCTACTTCCTCATTGACAAAATCAAGAATTTCCAGCACTGGCAATGACAAGAGTGTCATGACATTTGGTTTGACAGACCAAGCGAGTGAGAATGGGGAATGCTTCATATAAGTATCTATTGCCTCGAACATCATGTGATAAGGGTGGAAGCCTCTTAACTGGTTTTTGTATCTAGCCGTTTGGAACAGTATAGGGATTATGTGCGATGGTGAGTCGTGCGACATCTTCAAATAATCCACTAGTAGCCTATACGTGAGACCAGGTATGTTGTTGCTGTTTTCTGTCAGCAAAGCGTTCAGGTATCTGAATTGCAGAACCTTTTGTTGCGCCATTATATCAATCAGTCCTAAACCGCCTTGATACCTTGGTAGGAAGAGAGAGTTGCCCTTTAGAGGTGGATACAAGCCAGACATTACAAACTGATAAATGATTGAGGTTATCTTCTTGACTGTGTCTTTGGGCAGGGAAACGATCCGAATGACATGCCATAGTTTGGACAATATCATAGTGTTGGCAATATTCGCTCTGCCGTACAGTGAGACTTGTCGTGCTGCAAACCTTTCAACAGCAGTAGTGATATCACCCAGCAGTTTAGCGATGTATACGTCTCTTTGTTGATTGCAGAACCAAATTGGATAACCTAGGTATTTTATAAATCCTGTAGACGTAGAATCATACCATTTGATTTTGAGATTGTTTGTTGCATGATCTTGAATTAGGCCACCAGTTTGGCTTGTCATTCTTCCACCATGAAGAGGGAAGGCCACGGACTTGTCGTAGTTGATCTTGGAGTTCGAGGCCTTGTTGTAAGTTCTCAATCTTTCTTCCAGATCAAGAAGTTCTGCCCGAGACTTGACGAAAGTCAGGACATCATCCGCATATGCGAGTACTTTCAATGGAGGAGGAGCCACCCAACTGTTTGTTCTCTTGCTTATAGGCTTGACGTGCTGGAGACTATACCCCGAGATAGTTGTACTTTTGGTCACAGATAGCAGAAATGGTTCAATAGCCAAGTTGAACAGCATTGGTGATATACTGTCTCCTTGTCTGATGCCGCGTCTTTGCTCGATAGGATCTGTTAAAAAGCCATTGACATTCACGTAAATGGAGTTGTCGAAGAATAACTTGCAGATGCATTGGACAAACTGTTTTGGGAAACCAAACTTCACTAGGACCTTGGATAGATACTGGGGATGTACCCTATCATACGCTTTGGCGTTGTCCAGCATAATCCCAGCATATTCGACAAATTCTCCAGAATTGTTCCATCTTGCTTCACGTGCATTGTCTACAATCACTTTCAACGACATCCCATGGTCTCCAATGTATCTACCTCTCAGGAAACCACTTTGGTGGGGGCCTATAAGGTCACTTGCTACCTCTATGACTCGTGAGTTAAGTAGTCTGGTAAACACTTTGCAATCAGAGGCTATTAGGGTTATTGGACGGTAGTTGCCAAGGTCAGTCATATCCCCTTTCTTTGGTAGCAGCACAATACATGATTCCTGCCAGGATTTTGGGAATTTGCCTAGTGATAAAGCATCGTTGAACACTTGCAGAATAATCGCTTCACAGCTCGGGTTGATTACTAGAAGGTGCAAAATTTCGTAACATATACCATCCAGGCCCGGACTACTACCATTTGGCGTTCTTCGAGATCCTTGAATGATATCTTCGTAAGGTATGTCTTCAATGATGTCCTGTGAGTCCTCAGCTGGAATTGTTTTGTCGATATATTGTAGCATTCTTTCCACACAATTGAGATCAATTTCTTCCTCGGTGTATAGGTCTTGATAAAAGACTTTGGCAGCGTCAAGTTTAGTACTAGTTTCCAAGCATTGTTCCCCGGAAGTAGGATGCTTTAGGCTAGAGATTGTTCGCTTGGATGCCTTTTCCGCTAATGTTTGCTTGATGTAACCTGGAGACTTTTCACTCTTCTCGTGCCATCTCTGTCCTGCTCTCAGTCGTTGGACGTCAACTATCTCTTGTTGGAGTTGGGATAGCTCCTTTTCGACAGGAGAAAGCAAAAGATTAAGACAGACGGAATCATCCCGGTACCTACGTAGCAAATTGTTCCTCTCGCTCTGTAACTTCTTGATTTTAGCTTTCCTCCATGAACAGTGAGTGCGGCTGAAGTTTAGAGTAACTTGCTTAGTTTTCTTCTTAATCAGGTCCCATTTTTCTTGAGCAGATAGGTTAGGATCTAATTTGGTTTCAACGTAGTTAGAGATAGCAGTGTTTAATTTGTTGACGTAGATAGGGTTCTTCGCAAGAAAGGGGTTGGCCCGCCAAACACCTTTACCACAGTTAGTCATGCCGGTAGTGTATGTCTTGGTTAACAAGGCATGGTCTGTCCATTCTTGAGAGAGAAATGTGATATCACCATCACTCATTTTGAAGAAAGCATCGCGGCCTGCAAACATATAGTCGAGAGTGGAAAGAGACGATCCACGTCTAAAAGTGTAATCATGCGGTAAATTTGGTTGGTTCAAGCAATCTGAAAAGTGAGTGTTCAAAAATTCAATGAAACTTTTGGGCTTTCCAGTTTGGCGATTATAGCGTTGGCTTGTGGAGTCGAAGCAGCAGTTCATGTCACCGGCTATGATGAGAGAAGGGATAATCTCAGGCATGGAGTTGAGGAGACTGATGATTTGGTCGAACAAGTGATTTCTCGCCCTGTAGTCATCAGAGTGAGCATAGATATTTAAAATGTAAATTGGAGGCATGTTATTGTTAACCAATGATAGCTTGGTCAGAATAACTCTTCCGTCTTCTAGTATTTTGATTTGTTGTAGATTCAGTGATGGATTGAAGTTGATGACTCCACATTGTCCAGTCCAAATTGCTTGGTGGTACTGGAATTGATATTTAAAATTTGTTGTAATGTTTTCAAAGGAATGGTGAGGAATATTTGTTTCCTGGCATAGTAATATATTTAACTTTTGTTGCTTAAGGTAGGTGATGAACCTATTTGTTGTATTAGTGTTATATTGTTTGTTGAGGTTCCTGCAATTGAGGGAACCTATCCTAATGTTAATGTTTCTAGTTTGGTTGGTGTTACTCATTAATTAATTATAATGTGTTTGTGGTTGATGATCCATCCAAGACCATTTCGTCTCTGGTGTTAGTCTCTTGCTGTTTAATCTGCTTTTTGCTAGGACCTTCGCTGTCCTCTACTGGAGGGGTAGAAGCCAGTTCATCGATAGATCGCTTGGGATGTTCCTCAGTAGGTTCATCTACACTGTTCTTGTGCCCAGAGTGTCGCAAGTTATATCTACTTACATTGTCCTGAACAACCTTAGGAGATTCCCCATCGCTATCTTCCTCGCTAGTAGACTTGACATACTCCTCATCACCAAAGGAATTATTGTCCTCCTCCTCCTCGAGATGTCCCTTGGGAGCATCCTCTTGTGAGAGGCTACCTGCCTGAGATTCCCGACCCTCGGATTCAGCAACCTGAGATTCATCACCCTGAGATTCACCATCATGGGAGTCACCTTCCTCTTCCATTTGCATATCCTTGCTGTCGTTCAAGTTGGTTGAATGTTCTTGGACATTTTCAGCGTCGGAATCAGACTCTGGCTCGTCAGCTGAAGATACTTCCCCCTTGGAAAGTGCCTCATCATCGCTTGTGGATTTCGACGAAAGGGATGTAGCCTTCCTTTTCCCCTTCTTGTGGTTGAGGTACTTAGGAGGGTCCACATTCATTAGATCTAAAAGGTCAACCTTTCTACCTATAGGTTTAGGTTGGGCAACATTTTCTTGCTGGCGATGTTGACCTTGTTTGTTGTGATCATTAGTTTTCTTCACTCTATTCCATGAGGCTAATGGGCACCCGGCGATGAGATGTTCCAAGCTTCCGCATCGGAAACATGCTTTCCTCTTTGTTCGAGGACAATCAGCTTTGATATGATCATCAGTGTGACAGTCTTGACAAATTGGGTTCATGTTACTCCAAACCAAATGTAGCTTCTCCTTGAAATTCCCAAACTGGATCTGAGGGGTAAGTTCAGCTGCGTAACTTTTTAATTTGTCCCTATTTAGAGTGACAAAACCGCGACCAGTAAACCAATTACCATCTTTGGTATAGCTAAGACCAAGATTGAGAATGTCCCCATATTTTTGGAAGGTCTCCACCATCAAAGGCTTCAAAACTTCTTCAGTTTTGTAAGGAAGCTCAGAGACACCTACTCTGAGGACGTTGGCATTTTTGTCCAAAGTCTTGTTCACCTTAATTATCTTCCCTTGTAAGACGAGTTCCTTGTTCAGAGCCTCCTCGCAATCTTCCTGGCTTGGAAAGCTGATTTCAATGACCTTATGGTTCTTACCAACCATACGTGTTCTAATTCCCAATCCTTTGGAATAGTGATCTCGAAGACAAGTGAGCAAGGGCTTCTCTCTGAATACCATCCCAGCAAATTGAGAACAATCAATGACGAGAGAGTAGTCATCTTTAGCTTCTACGAATGTTGAGTTGTAGTCCAAAGGTCTTCCAGTTGTGGAGGCGTTGTTGTCGATAGCTGGAGCAATGTTGAAGGTTGTTCGCTTCTGACTCTTGATATCTTGAAAAAGTGATGCATAGGTAAAAATGTTGTTGCCTGGATTATGGCTAGAATCCAGCGTGGAACCTCCATTACTGGAAATCCCACCTTTTTCTGCTATTTTGTGATCTTTAGCGGAGAAAGCCATGATTTTTTTTTTTTTTTTTTTGATGAAAACCATGAGGGGGTACCTCATGCTTTTTGGTCGAATTTTGGCCATGTTTTTTTTGATTCCCAAAAAGCTGAGTAAAAGTGCCAGCAAGTAGCTGCTGGATGAGAGCCATTGTTTGGTACTATTCTTACGATCTAAAACGGCCTTGAACGCAAGAAAACACGACTCAAATACACTTAGGTTTTGCTGTATCAGGGACACTAGGGACTAAAAAGGGAAAATATCAGTATGCTGCTTGCCCGTATATGAAGTAGCTAAGTGTATATGAAGTAGCTACGTCTATATGGATGTAGAGCATCACATAAGAATTAGAACCACAGATAATATGAAGGGCTTTCATGTATAAGTGGAGAGTCAAAATGAAAGTAGCAGTATGTTGGTAAGATATGCAAGGGCAATCGGTAGCACGAGCTGCCGCTGTGCAGATCGGTTCTCACCAAGGTGAAGCGAAGGTAAAGAATTATCTGAAGCGTAAATACTCGTATACTATAAAGAATACTCTGATTTCGCTTTTACTAATCATTAGATCAGGTACAACCTAGCCGTAGACGAATAACGTCTCACGGTACTCAAAATCTATGAGAGTGTATACGTCTATTAGGACAATCCATCAATAATAGAACGTTTTTCTCATGTTGTGTGCTACTCCACATTTCTTATTGACGTATGCTAATCAATTGGTTGAGTAACTATTAAGTCAGTAGCATTTATTCTGGAATGACATCCACTTGCATAGCAGCCATTTATAAAATGATCGACCTGACAGATCTCGCTCATCCCATTGTTACCTGATAAACGTATTCCATAAATGGAAGCTTTTATCATATCGCAGAGTCTGGTTTTTTTTGCTGTGCTCCACAGACTGTGTCTCTCTTCCTCAAATATCTTCAAATAGCTGCCACTTATATGGTATACTCAGAATCACGCTCAAACTATCATTACACCGTATTACTGAAATTGCGCATTTCCACCTTACACTATAGGTAAGGGCCGCTTATAAATGACCTGCAGCTGTGGGTCTGGCTTTTCTGCGATGCTCCACATCTTTTATTTAAGGAAACAATGCATATACGGGCAGACAGCATACTTGCGCTATCTCTTACAACTAAATAATAAGCAACACACATGGAAAATTGGATACATTTGAGCAGTAATTTCTTGAGTCAGGAGCTGTTTCAGGCTGCCAGGATAGCGCTAAACAATTGATTTCATCTTGCACTTGCTTACAAACCTCTTTGCTGAACTTTTTTTGGAGCCTAAAAAAACATCATCAAAAAATCAACCTCAAACTATGAGGTACCCCCCCTCATGGGTTTTCCCAAAAATCAAACAATTGCGGTTTTGACCCAAAAAACAAAGACTTTTGCTATGATATGTATTAACTCAAAAAAATTTTTTTTTGTATTTAAAAGTGTCTTTTGTATTAACTCAAAATGCCCCTCTCAATCTAAAGCAGCCCCTGAAATCACTTTTGTGAAACCGCCATATGTAAAATCTGAACATTTTGGCCACAAATCTCTTTTGAGATTTTTATAAAGTTGCTCAATGAGTGTATTCAAAACATCTATCTTACTTGGCGCCATTGCATGCGCCTTGAAAAGTACTTCTACAAAGCTTAAAGGGACATAAGATGAAAATCACTATTTCTATAGTCGAACTTGACAAAAGAGATTCATGAAGTCGAAAGTCTATCAAATCCGACCAATCTTGAGCAGATAGCAAACGGAAACCCAATTGGGTTTTGGCTGGTGGTTGGTGACAAAACCAGCCTGCTTCTGGGCATTAATTGTCTTCTTTCACAGTGATCCAATAGTTAAAATAATGAATTGACATTGCAGCCGAATTACTGATTGTTTTTCTATTGAAATGATGTATCCATGACATCTTCCGACATTCAAGCATGCCCAATTGCATATTTATGTGTGGATTCAGATAACACTACACACTCTTATATTCTCAAATATTGGTAGCTAGGATGCGGTTCACTTTGCATTCAGTATTTGTGCGCTTTTTCTGTTTGTCAATCTTGCCAACTGGTGAAAACATGTTACATGTCTACTGAGACAGGCCTTGGGGCTAAAAGTTTGAGCGACTTGATCCACTGCAAATTTAGCTCTTCTCATTGGCTTTGTTGAACCCTCACTTCGGGTAAACTTGAAAGGTGAGGTATTGAAACCTTGGCATGTGTTAAATGAACTATGAAGATGCCATTGTATGACAGGTGCACTAAGCTAGCTTACATGCCATTAGAAATCTTATATATTTGCGGAAAATAAAAATTAATCTACTACCGAGCAATATTTTGCCGTAACTGTACAGTAATCTGTGTTCATGCCAAATCAAGTAGTATTACAAAAACCTTGTTGATGTTAAAGGCTCAAAATATGTGTACAGGCAGCGTGAGAAAAATGATAAAATAAACAATCAAGACAACCCACCGCCCGACAAGGCAAATGCCTGTAAAGGAGAAAATTGACTTTTTGTATCCAACGTCCAACATCCAACATCCTTAAGGATGATTATAAAGGCTTTCTGGATGATGGAATCCAAGGAATTTTAGTCACATTAAGGCTACGTCTCTCTCTCTTTTTTTTTTTTTTTTTTTTTTTTTTTTTTGTATTAAATCCCGTTGTATCCCGCTTCGATCCTCTTTCTTTCTTTCCTTCATCTTTTTCCTTTTACTCTCAATCTCTATTTCTCATCCTCAATTGCAAGTATAGGATGTCTCCTCTCAGCACCAGCCGTAACACCGATAAGCCTTTCATCTTTGATATGACCAGCGATACCGCTACCATTCCCACTGATGAAATGTTTGACATTATGAAGGCTGCTACTCGTGGTGACGACGTCTACCAAGTAAGTTGGATATGATCTTGACAGTTGATCGGCTTATATTGAACCATGCCTGCCTAGACTGATGATGATTGTAAAGCCCTTGAAGATTATGTTGCTCAACAATTGGGTCATGAAGCTGGTTTGTTCTGTACTAGTGGTACTCTTTCCAATCAACTTGGTTTGAGATGTCTTTTGTTCCAACCTCCTCACTCTGTTTTGTGTGATTCTCGCTCTCATGTTTTCAACTATGAATGTGGTGGTATTGCTTATCATTCGCAAGCCAATGTTGTCCCTGTAGTGGCAAAGGGTACCTACATGACCGCTGCTGAAGTTGAGAGCCGTATCAACAAGGATACTTTGTGTGGTGCCATCACTAAAGGTTTGTTGCATCCTATCATACGGGAAATCCTAAACTCATTTGTTTGTATAGTCGTTTCTCTTGAAAATACCATGAACGGCACCATTATGCCCATTGAGGAGATCAAGAAGATTCATGATGTCGCTCGTGCCAACAACCTCAAGATGCACATGGATGGCGCCCGCCTTTGGAATGCTAGCCAAGGAAGTGGTACTCCTTTGAGTGAGTACGGTAAATACTTTGATACCGTCTCTATTTGTTTGTCAAAGGGTGCTGGTGCCCCAATTGGTTCCATGCTGACTGGCACCAAGGAGCTGATCACTCGTGCTCGTCATATCCGTAAGATGATGGGTGGCGGTTGGAGACAAGCTGGTATGTTGGCTGTGGCAGCTCGTCACTGTATCAACACTGTTGTTCCCACCATGCCAGAAACACACGCTCTTGCTCGCAAGCTTGCAGATCACCTTGAATCTCTCGATGTCAAGATCCTCTTACCTGTAGACACCAACATGATCTTTATCGATATCTCGCGTACTGGTCTCACTATTGCCGATTTAGCAGAAGCTCTCAAGGCAAAGAACATCAAGATCTTTAGCAACACTGGCACCACTACTCGTATTGTCCTTCACTATCAAATCACACCTCAAGCCATTGATGATTTCATGCAAGTGTCCACTGATTTAGTTCAATCAAAGAAGAAGTCTGGATTCGTTCCACCTGCCCTCAATGGCTCTGCTGTCGAAACAATTGAGCAAACCGCAGAATCAGCCTATCCTACTGCAACCGCTTAAACAAACACCATTTGTATACATTGATCATTTTTTTCATTTGGAAATAGAGATTATTTTTATTAGTGTATATAATATCCATTTTCTTTCTCTCTCTCTCTCTCTCTCTCTTTTTTTTTTTGCCTTCATTTCATTTCTTTTATTCTCCAGTAATCAATAAAAAAAAATCGGTCTTCATCTCTACTACAACTGCTATCTTGTAACATTGTCGCTATTTTGTACCACATTGATCTCCGAGAGGCCGGTGCTTGGTAGCGATTTTGACCGTAGCCTAGACGATGGTTGTAGCCGTTGTTCTGATAGCGACAGCATCTTTTTGCTTAAACGTACTGAATGGAGAGCGCTTTTGTTGTCGTGTGTTACATTCAAGTGTTGGGGTACAGCATCTTTAGTGGATTGTACCGTGGGAGATTTGCTTTGCTGGTGAATTGGCTGCAACTGCTGCTGTGAATGTGAAATATGGAGAGAATCAATTGAATGGTCAACATTGGCCGCTAATAACTGCTGTCTTGTAGAATTCTTGCTCTGGTTGTTGCAAGTAATAATGCTGGACTTTTTGCGTTTTGTCAACTTGGCATTGTTGGAATGTTGGGTGGATATCATGACAGATCTCAGCGTCTGTTGCGATAAGGAATCTCGTTCCACGTCTGTCGTCTTAGTATCGCGAGTTTCTGCTGTAGTTACTTGCTCCTGCATCGTGGCAGTGGTAGGCAGGTTGCCTTTTCTTTTGAACCATCTCTTTTTGATTGGAATAGTCGCTGAAGATGACACGCTGGTACTAAGGGGTGGAAATGGATCTGCTGTAACAACTAAATCGGATGGAGTTGAATACAATTCAGGCAAGGAATGGTAGGACAAGTTTGTTACACCCGAGCTCAAGGTTCTTTCATTGACAGCTTCTTCTTCATGGCCAAATATGCCACCCAAACCGCCTTCAGTCTGAAAAAAGACGATATCATCCATGTTTGGCAGAACCATCGTTTCCGTAAAGATCTCCTCAATCTTGGTTTGAATGGCTTTGCTTACCACCGAGTATCCAATGCGCTTCTCCCATACGACGGGCTCCACAATCCAATCCATTCTAGGCTTCTTGTAAAATCCCATCCAGGCACGGTTTGTAGGCGGCTCTTTGATTTTGACCATCATTTTACCTTCAATAGATTTCAGTGTGATGGCTAATACAAGGTCAATGCGAATAGGCGGTAGTCTATCAGAGTACTTCCATTTAAGCACGGTCTCTAATTCAACTCGAAAATGTCCATCGTAGAATAATTGAACATCTCCAGTGTATTCGCCTTGAGGACTGAGGTGAATGAATCGTGGTTGTGTAATTTGCGGTGCTGCGTGGCCTCCATCTACTGATCTCAATGAGATTTCTTCCAGGAAAGGCGGCCTACGAGCATTTAGTTTATCAATCTTTTTGAGAATCTTGTTGTAAAAGAATGACTTGGTACGATCTGTCTTGTAAATGCCCAGGAATATGCGACCTAATAGCGCATTAAACCATTGCAACTCGAAATGGCTGGGATCGCTGTGGATGGTGGATATCAGATGATTCATGGCATCTTGATCAAAGTGCGTGGAGTTTTCAAGAGATCTTTTCAAGTCTTTGATGGGCGGTTCTCCATGCTGGGAAGAGGTAAGCTCGAGTTTACTTGCTCTCAGCAGAGCGGTATACCAGTCTTCTTTATCAACGCATCGAGTGCAGTGCAGATAGTACTCTTTTTGCTGATTTTCTAGGTAGATGCTGCTCTTTTTCTTCTTTAATTGAATGCGGCTTGATTTCGAGTACAATTCGTGATCTTTTAGACCAGGAGGGTATATCTGTACATGGTGGTTGCTTACATTGATGATACTCTTACAATCTAGCTGAAGCTCAGAGTCATACAAGTAAAGCGTGTTAAATTTTAGGACGGCAAAGTAATGAAAGCTGTTTTTACTGTTGCCATTACTGTTCTCTATTACAGATATCGAACTGGCATCTTGGGCTGATATTGTGTTGCTAGTAGCTCTCGCATTATTACTGCTTCCAGACAAATAGGATTTAACGATACCTCCAATAGATGAGCTTTTGCTCGTAGTTTGAGCCCCTCTGGTAACGTACAGCCATCCAACTTTGTAAAACTGGTTGTGCTCTATTTGGTCGTCTTTATGAAACTGTTGTTCAAGCGTGTCTGACGGTGGTTGTGCTAGCTTGGTGGTTGTGCTACCAATGGGGGTTTGTAGTTTAAAGATGACAACCAAGAGAAGAGGTATAAGTGTGATGCCACCCAGAATGTAGGCAACAAATAGGCATATATAAAAATGCATGAAATGTTGGATGAAACAAAAAGCATGAGATAATGAACGGAGAAGATAAACTTTTGTCCTTCTCCTTTATAGATTTGCCATTTACATCATTTTGTCACACAAATATGCGGTTTGCAACCACCTACACTATTTGTCAATCAGATACAAATTACAGGTATGTGCTGTCATGACAACGTATATTTTAAGCGAGTTTGTTGCCATGGCAACCTGATATTGAGGATGGCCCTCGCCATGTCTCAAATCGAGAGAGGATCTCGGGCAATTTTTTCGATTATGTGTTATACTTTTTGTCTAGTGATATTGCCAATTGAATACCTAACTCGCTAGCCATTGAACTTGTCATCAAATTGACATTGATACATTGCTATAGATCAAATAGTACCAAGACAATCTATCGCAGCATTTGGCATTGAGATTCCAATGTTGAATTTCAACCAATGAAACATCAACCAGAGGCATTTGGAGAATCAAACACACCCAGGACTGCCAACAACAAGGGAGGAGACGTCATTTGTATCATTGTATTTTCTTTCCTTCTGTCTTCCGTTTCTTTTTTAACTTTTCTCCATCAGACATCTCTTTCTTTCCTCCTGTATACTTCAGTATCACCCCCCCTCATTAGAGTTTTAGCAGGAAGAAATGTCTAGTCAACAACCACATGAAGTGCAACAACATCATCATGATATTCAAGCATCGGCACATTCACAACAGCAACAGCAACAGGCTCAACCACAACAAGCATATCAGCAATTAAATGCCACCACAGCCCCCGGTGGTCAGCCCGTGTTTGATTTGGGGAAGTTCTGGATGGAGGAAATGCACAATGCGGAAGTCTTTGATTCTGATTTCAAGAATCATCCTCTTCCATTAGCTCGTATAAAGAAGGTGATGAAAACGGATCAAGATGTAAAGGTAAAGTTCGCGCAAAGATCTTCTTATCCACGTTTAATGTACTAAATGGTCGTTGTTGATTGAATAGATGATCAGCGCAGAGGTAAAAAAAAAAACACTCGATCTTATATTTTTGACATTTGTTTTTTTTGCATTACATTGTGATATCATTGGCTTAACATTTTACATTAGGCTCCCATCTTATTCGCTAAAGGATGCGAAATATTTATTACTGAATTAACCAAGAGAGCATGGTAAGGAGGGTGATCCACTGAATGGAGGAATCAACTTGGGTTGCTTATGCGTTTTCTGTATCAAACAGGGTTCATGCAGAGGAAAACAAACGTAGAACATTGCAAAGATCCGACATTGCTACAGCAATATCCAAAACTGACATGTGCGACTTTTTGATTGATATTGTGCCTAGAGAAGAAGCCGCAAAGACCAGCAACCCTGTATACGACCAAACTGTGTATGCAGCAACCAACACGAACGCTGCTGCTGCTGCTGCTGCCGCCGCCGCTTACTACCAACCTCAATACAATGCCAGCCCAATGGACCCTCATACATACTATCCGCCATTACCTCAATTTACAAATGATCAAGTGCAACAGTACCAGATGCAACTACAACAATTTGCTCAGCAACAGCAACAGCAGCAACAGCCAAACTACGAAACAGAAGCAAAGCCTAAAGATTAATACTCGTATGAATAAAGTTGATAGTAATGCACTTGGACGAAACTCTATTACCGTGTATATTGCAACGTCACTGGAGATTGGATAGAAAAAAACATCTTAAAATTGAACCATCTTTGTGAACGTGGGATTAGAAATCATCTTCTTTTATATACTTAGACATTTGCCATGGTATTCAAAGTATTAGTCACCCGTATCATCCCTCCTCAAACACAAGCGCGTCTTTTGAAGCAAGATTTTGATTTGATTCAATGGGACCAGGATTCGTCTATTCCCAGGGATGTCCTTCTGGATAAGGTAAAAGGTGTGGATGCTTTGTTTTGTCTCTTGACAGAGAAAATCGATGATGAGGTGTTGGATGCTGCAGGTGAGTCTGGCGCGTTTTAGAATGTGTCTGTTTGTGTGTGTGTGTGCGTGTGTTGACAATCAAGAAAACAAGGTCCACAATTAAAAGTCATTGCTACAATGAGTGTTGGGTATGATCATATTGATGTTCCTGCCGTAAAAGCCAGAGGCATCCAGCTTGGCTATACGCCTGACGTCTTGACGGATGCCACTGCTGATTTGACAGTTTTATTGGCCCTGGGTGCATCCCGTCGAATCAAGGAGAGCATCCGTGCTGCTGAAGATGGATTGGTAAGCTGAACATGCAGCATTTGCATAGAATATTAATAGCAACAGTGGGGAAAATGGGGTCCAACTTGGTTATGTGGCTCTCAATTCACAAACAAGACATGCGGCATCGTTGGTCTAGGCCGCATCGGCGAAGCAGTTGGTCATCGTTTGAAAGCATTTGGCATCTCAAAGTTTGTCTACAGTGGTCGCAGTAGAAAACCAGAAGCTGAAGCCAGCTTGCATGCGGAATACGTATCATTCGATGCTCTTTTGCGACAATCGGATGTGATTGTGATTTGCTGTGCCTTGACAGCAGAGACCAAAGACATGTTCAACTATGAAGCATTCTCAAAAATGAAGGATACAGCCGTGCTTGTCAACTCTGCTCGTGGCGGCATCGTACATCAAGATGACTTGGGTAAGTCGTGTTCATGTATGCCTGCCCTCTTTATTAACGCACCTGTCTCTCAGTCCGTGCTCTTGACGAAAGTCTAATCGGTGCTGTTGGTCTAGATGTGACAACTCCTGAGCCATTACCTCCCACCCACAGATTATACTCTTTTCCCAACTGCTTGATCCTGCCTCATGTCGGCAGTGCCACCATGGAAACCCGAGAGAATATGGCCAACATGACGCTGGAAAACATCGTAGCTGGTCTCAATGATAAGGCACTTCCTTACTCCATCTAATTAACCAATGTATATTTGATGAGTCAATGGCAGTGTTGTGTAACAAGTTTAACATTGAGAATGTTTATAATAATAAAAAAACTGCGGTTCCCTTTTTCACATCGTTTCTTTCTTGCTGTCCTCATTCAAAATGACTGGTAAGGTTTATGTTGTCACTGGTGCTTCCAGGGGTATTGGCTTGGAGTTTGTCAAGCAGATCGCCTCGGAAAACGACCTTGTATTTGCTTGTGCACGCAATGTGAGCAACTCAAAAGAGCTTGTTGATTTGGCTGCAGAGAACAAGGATAATATCATCCCCATCACATTGGATACCACCAATTTGGATACCATCAATGTAATGAGGCAAGATTAGTTTGGAAAGAACTAGCATGTATTAATGTATGAGCGCATAGTCTGCTGTAGCAGAGATCACTGAAAAGGCACCTGAAGGTATCGATGTTCTCATCAATAATGCTGGCATTGGAAGTACGCGCGACTACAATATCGAGACAGTGTAAATACCCATATCTGACAGCTTGATTTGCGCCAATATCTAATGTCATAATGTACACGATAGACCTCAGGAGGAATTTACTAGAGTGATTAATACCAACGTGATTGGCACGTCCAATGTCACCCAACGATTCATCCCCTTACTTCGTAAGCGCGGTGAGCAGCAACTCAAGAAGATTGTCAACATTTCCTCCATTATTGGCTCAATCACAGCCATGGATGGCTCCAGAGGGTCTGGCCAAGGCCCAGTTTATGGTATATCAAAGACGGCCTTGAACATGCTGACTCGCTTGACAGCCAATCATTTGAGAAGCGAGAATTTCATAGTGTTTGCTATTCATCCTGGGTGGGTTTCCACTGATCTCGGAGGTGCATCAGCTCCAGTTACAAGTCAAGAGTCGGTGAAGGGTATTCTAAACAAGATTCAGCATTGCCAATCCAAAGACTGTGGCGAGTTTTTTGATTTTACTGGAGCATCATTGAATTGGTAGTCAAATAAACAAAGTAGTAATCTTGATCCCCCGCTTCCACGAGGTTGGATTTGTCAGCAACAGCTGCATTTTTCTACTCTGCTGCATAATTACTTGAATAGAATGTCTCGGAAAGAACGTCATTCACCATGTTATGGTGTCTACCTTGACGATGACGATTTTAAGATTCAGCGTCAAATTGAAGGATCTCATTACCTGATGAATGTCATGGAAAATAATAATAATAATAAAAAAAAAAAAAAAGTATAAAAGAGAGAGATAGAGAAACTAAAGGCGGAACACTTTCTTTCCATTCAACATCTTATACAAAAAAAAAAAATGCCTCTTACTTACGTCGTTACTGGTGCTTCTCGTGGTCTTGGCCTCGAATTCGTAAACCAATTAGCTGCCAAGGGCCACACTGTCATTGCATGTGCCCGTAATCCTGACAACGCTGCCGACCTCCAGAAGCTGGTTGACAACAAGCACGTCTTTGCTGTCAAGATGGATACCACCGATTATGAGTCCATCAAGGTAATGTTGATGTGATGCTTGTGTGTATGCAATGGATGCTGACAGATGTCAAATGGATAGTCTGCCGCTAAAGAAGCATCTAAATACGCTCCAGAAGGCATCGATGTCTTGATCAACAATGCTGGTATTGGCGGCGAAAAGTCGACCAGACCCGAAAATCTGTATGTTTGACATGGAAATCATAGACCATGGACGTGGCATTTACTAACACACGCTACTGCTCATAGATTGGAGGAAGATTTGAACACTATCTTTCAAACAAATGTTGTGGGTGTTTCCAATGTGACAAAGGAGTTTTTACCATTGCTTCAAAAGCGTGGTAAAGACCATGTCAAGAAGATTGTTAACATCTCGTCTATTCTTGGATCCATTGAGCTTATCAACCAAGTCTCTCCTACTGGTGGTCAACCCGCTTACAACATCTCCAAGGCTGCCTTGAACATGTACGTCAAGATGCTGGCTAATAACCTCGCCAAGGACAACTTCATTGTGTATTCCAGTCATCCCGGTTGGGTTGCTACTGACTTGGGAGGCCAATCTGCCCCTGTTCAAGCCGTTGATTCTATTAGAGGTCAATTGGCTAAGCTCGAGAATGTAACAGCCAAGGATAATGGCGGATTCTTTGACTTTGAAGGAAAGACTCTTCCTTGGTAATTGGCAATTGCATTATTACATAATAAATTTGGTGTCCCTACACACTTTCAAAGCCTTAAACAAGAAAGAAGTTTATCTTACAAGTATTTCGGTGGACTGGTGTTATTATTAGTTGCAAGACTTTAGAAAGAAACAGCATGGCTAACGATAGTAACACATAATTCGTCCGCTACTTTCCATCAGCTTCAATATAAGAGCCATGGCAGAAAGAGTGCATTTGGTGGGCCACAAGACAAATGATTCAAAGGATTCAATCTAGTTTAGGGGATTTTCTGCTTTTTTTTTTTAAAAAAAATGAGGTGCTTGCAATCAAGACATCATTTGCTACTGCTATACAGATGCTCAGGTCATCATACCAAAATGCTATTTTGCAGATAACGTCGAGGCAGTATTATGATACCGCATTTAGCAAGCTAAAGCAAATATTCCCTTGATATAAATCAAACGTTCTGTTGCATATCCCTTCTCCTTGTTGCCATTCTTCCGTTTGCCATCATCTTTCTTGGCAACTCATGTATACATAATACAATAGCCGAGATACCAAAACACTATTTGATCCATCTCGTACATCCGATAAAATTGTGTCTTTTACACCTCAAGCGTCAACCAGATGCTGTATGCAAAGGAGAAGAAAGAGAACGTTTACATTTATTGTACATGGTAAGTTTTTCTTTTTTCTTTTTTGCTATTACAAGACGTAATCTTCATCGTCACTCGACAGATCATAATCGTGCTCTTCAAAATGAAATGTCAATTGAGATAAATTCCCTACAATTCAGGTTGCTTCTACTTACGATCTTCAAATTCATCGCTGTCCTCCTCTTCGGGGTAATCATTTTGATAATAGTCCTCAGCTACAATAAAGTGGTAGTTGATATGAGAAATGATTCCATCGCTACATGGTTGAGATGTTTACCATTAGAGTCTTCATCCGCATAGTCTCCAAGCTCGCTGTCCGAATCATCATCCAAATACTCGGATTGTTCGTCAAACCAAACCAGCGAACCGACATTCATAGAGGTCATGCTTTGTTCAATATTTTCATCATCTCTATAATAAACATCGTATACATAATCGTCTTCCTTATCTTCTTCCTTCTCTTGTACTATCATGTTTTGATAAGTGACATGCATCTGTCTTTATGAACCCATGACTTACGTGTCAGGTACTCCTTCACCATAGGGATAAAGTTGCACATTATATCATCAGGATCTTCAATGTCATCATCCACAAACAATCTGTCACATCAGCAGCAGGTCAGATTTCGATCGCTTCCAATGTCACATCCCATATATTTACTTTGCTTGTTTTGAAGTGTCTTCGTCTTTCACTGCTTCGTACATTTGAAACAAGTCCTTTGCTGCTTTCTCGGAGGAGCTTTGTACACTAAATGCTCGCGTGAGAATCCATAAGTCGTATTTACGCTGGTTATGCCTTACACTGGGGGAGCATCCTCATCCACCTTGGATCTGTTTTGCTGAATGACTCTATATCTTGCTTTATGCGATGCATCCTGATGTTGGATTTGTGTCACTACAAATAGTGCTTAAAAAGGACGTGATGGAATACAAACCTTTTGTTCTCTGACGAGACGGTCCTTTCGATCTTCAATGGAAGTAGGCGTCTGTGGTCTACTTGTGCCGGGCTGAATACGTCTCGAGATACGATCCTAGTGAACAGGCGTTATTTCTATGAATCGAGTATGCGCCAGGTCGGGCTGATAGTCTACCTTGAGCTTCTTTGCCTCATCCAGATTTGAAAAACTCTTCTGCTCCACAGTTTCGGCGAGACGAAATAAGGTAGGAAGAGCAGTAGCAGATACTAAGAAAAAAACAAATAATGGGTGATTTCAGTATACATGATATTCAACCCGTGTGTGTGTGTGTGTGTGTGTGTATGTGTGTGTGTGTGAGGAGGATGCAAGTAATTACCACTCAAGACGCTCTTTTGCTTTTCGTTATTCTTCTTTATGCGTTTTTCGTTTTCTTGATGAACCACTAGGTGTATTTATGCAACATGTTATTGCAAGAAAACTTGAGTTACAGCGCAGCACATTTTTACATACGCAATGCATCTAAAGGCTCTTCCGTTCTTTTACGCTTAATACGCAAGATGGTAAGCTGCTCTCCTTTGGTATTATTGAGTGTTTTACTTGACATGTGCGGTAGTAATTGAAAAAAAAAAAAAAATGGAGAAAGAGCAATGTCAATGAAAGATCAAGATCGGCCAACTCCGTTTTATCAAGAAAACTTTGCGGGTGAAGCGCCTCAAGTGATGTCACCATAGTAAATTGTTTATTCCTATAAAAAGCCTTGGTTGGATATTTGAGCCTTTTTTTTTTTTTTCTGTTTCTGTCTATATTCATTCTATACTGAATTGAGACATGTCAAACAGGCAGAAAGCGTCTAATCCAACAGCTCCTATCGCATGGATGAGTCAGGCATATGAAACAACTTCATCAGCACCTTCCTCTCCTAACAGCTATCATGAACAATCTCAGCCAGTCAAGCCAGTTGCTTCGCCTTCCTATACGAGTATGAATCCAAGTACTACCATGAATTCAATTGAAAGGTAATACATGCCGGTACAAGCGGTATCTGTCATCCATTTAATGCTGTTGTCATAGCTTTGATCGTCCTGAATCTCCTACTCTCCCGCCAGAGCAAGGCATCCCGTCAAATGGTATCGAGCCAGCAGCAACAGCAGCACTGAATTCCATGCCCAACTCGCCTACACGATATGACTACATTGACACATCGATGCCGCCACCACCTCCTCCCAACAGTAAAACAAGTGCAACATGATGGTGCATGTATTCTTTGACTAACCATTTTTGTATCTGGTAGTGCCTTATCCACCTTCCTCGTCAGTGAGTCGATTACGTCAAGATATGCCGCTTTCAACGGTACCAAGTAGACAGCGTTATGATTTAAACAGCAATCAAATTATCCATACAACATCCAATAATACCAATTCAACTAATTCAACACCTATCAGTACCAGTACGAACAAGAACACTAATAACTATAATATTAATAATCAGCAAAATCATCATCACAACCACCATCACCATCACCATCACCATAAACCGGCCAAACGGCCTATCCATATGTCAGATCAAATGGCAGCAGCGATTGAATTGAGCGTTGGTCCGAATGTACCACCTGCCCCAGCTGCTGGCATGTATTGGTCACGTGCGTTAACCTACGGTAGATGTCCTTCGCGACCTCTGCGAGCACATTCGTCCAATCTCATAGGTGAATACTTGTATGTGTTTGGCGGATGTGACATGAAGACTTGCTTCAACACACTGTATGTGCTTGATATGGGTAAGTTGACTTCGGTTTGAAACGGATCCACATGCTAAATCTGACACTCTAGATACTTTGACTTGGTCAAAACCTCATACATTTGGAGAAACACCGCCACCATGTAGAGCACATTCATGCACAACAGTAGAGCGCGATATTGGGGGAGGCAAAAAGTCGTACAGTTTGTATGTATTTGGCGGAGGCGATGGACCCAACTATTTCAACGATCTCTATGTATTGAATGTGGACACATTGACATGGTCAAAGCCAAAGACAGAGGGCGAAGCACCATCTCCAAGACGAGCTCATACAACATGCATATGGAATCAGAAAATCATCATTGTAGGCGGTGGCGATGGTGCGCGTGCGCTGGCGGACGTGCATATGCTGGATGTCTCTGATCCACATTTACCCAAATGGTCGCTACTTAATCCAGAAGGGAATCCACCTATCGCACGAGGATATCACACAAGCAACCTGGTCAAGGACAAACTGATAGTCTATGGCGGCAGTGATGGCCACGAGTGCTTTAGCGATGTTTATGTGTTGGATCTCGGTAAGTAGTGTTGTTTGGTAGTGTATTACATGTTGTCTAAATTGAGCATTCAATGCAGTGTTTAACCGTTGGAGTCAAATTGATCTGGATCGTGCAGTACCTAGATTAGCCCATTCCGCAACGCAAGTTGGATCTTATGTCTTTGTCATTGGCGGCCATGATGGCAGTAGGTACTCCAGTGATGTGCTACTATTGAATCTAGGTGAGTGCAGAAGTCGAGCGTTGATTACATTTCATCTGATATTTGTACAGTGACCATGAGCTGGGAGACGAGAAAGATCTATGGAGGAGCACCCAGCCCTAGAGGATACCATACCTGTGTGCTGCATGACTCTAGGCTGTATATTTTGGGTGGCTATGACGGCAGAAATGTATTTGATGATGTGTACATGTTGGAACTGAGTGCTTGTGCCTACTTGCCACAGATCACCAACTTTGAAATTGATGTGTAGCATGAAAATGTGACGCTAGGGGAGACTACTTTTTTTTTTCTTTTTTTTTTCTTTTTCAAATGCTTATATTTAATCTGGCGTTTTATACATTTTGAACCTTTTGTTCAGTTTCCTAACTTTATTTCATCAATAAATCTACACGCGCAAAATGCCGTACAACAGTTTACCTGCTGACAATGACGCTGATAAGAGAGTATTGTATTGACTCCTGGGATGGACCTTGTTGTTTTGCTAAATCAACTGTTGACCACGTTGGTATTAGGATTCCTACCTCGACCTCGATTCAGAAAGAGAGACAGGCCAACAACAAACTCAAACTGTCAATGTGAGTCAATACAGCCTGAAAAGTATATATATATATAGAGAGAGAGCACATACTCACATACTCACACTGACACTAGGGATCTGACACTCCAAATCAAGACTTGCTGAGTCAAGCATTGGGGGCAATCAACCTGCAAAAAAATGACTCTAAAGAACAAGTAAATAGCACATAAAATGAGATATCTTTGGACACTGCTTTTAACTGGCCACTCTATAGTTTTATCGTGCCTCGTACAAGATATTTGCTCAATTACGAAAACTACTCGAGTCGAATCGGTCCAGCCTATCACAAGATACAATGATCGAAGACAGAGATGTCATTGCCACTCTATCTCAGTTTGTTGAAATGACATACAGCTATACAGAAGCAGAAAAATACACACGCATATGGGACTTGTGTCAAAGGCTCTACTTTTCCATGGAGAACACACATCTGCTTTGCTCAGTGGGAGACTGGCTCAACAGCTACGAACCTTTGCCCGACGTGGAAGAAGCCAGAGCTCAGGACCTGGATGAGGAGGTGGAGGAGCACAACGCCATTGGACCTACATGGATCTGGGAATACGCTCGCAGACATTTACTACGTGGCAACTTTATTGAGTCGACTGAAATTTTGACATTTGCATTGGACTTTGTAGGTGCACAACAAAAGAAAGCCATCAGCAGAATCATCAACATCATCACAGAACTGGACGACATTGTGTCCAACTACAAGGACGATGTCACCCTCTTTCATGAGAAATGGGCTGCGTGGCATGTACGCTGCAAAGCAAAGGACTTGGAGTACGAATGTACTCTGGACGAGTTGGACGGCAGGGTGGCAATCAATGAAGAAATTTGGGCAGTGTACAGCATCTTGGTCGGTGAAGACAGAGTCATTGCCAAGGAGGGAACGTATTTTGAAGTCGTGTTAGGACTTGCTTGGTTTACTAAACCACAAAGCTCGCTATCCACTCTCAAGTCGACGGCTCAGCGTGTGCAAAACACCTCGGATGACGATGCTTGCTCTTTTCTCTTGATGGGTCGCTTTGACGACGCTTTTGACGAAATGGGCAGTGATGTGTGGCTTCATACGCATTTGGGTTATGCTTTGATCATCACAGGCCATATGGAAACGAGCAAGGAAACAACAGCGGCAAGTGCCACTGACAAGGAAGATGTCATTGACCCCGTCTACTACAGTATCCAAACGTATGCTCAAATGATTGCCGATGAATATGACATGCTGGAAGAGGCTATTCACTATCTCAACTGCTGTCAATCCAACAAGGAAATCTGGATCAAGCAACTGCTGGGTGATCCCATTTTACCAGCCAAAAGCGAGGATCGTATGCGCGCTATACTTGATATTGCAACACACTATGGTCTGAGCCAAGTGGAGCAGTACATTCACACAGGATTGGGTCATCGATTCGAAAAGCAGCACAAGATACGCCAGGCAACTGTGGAATACGGAAAGGCACAGGATCTGAAATCGCTAGACAGACTAGCTCATGCTGAATTTTCTCAATATCTCAGATCAGGCACATTAGGTAATGTTGTCACAGACATGCCATCTTTGCACAACAGTCCTCACTATGCCATCCTCATCCAATACTACAATTTCCGTCATCACCTCTCTCATCAAGAATGGCAAGAAGCCAGCAAAACTGTCTTGCTCCTGTTAAAGAATGAACACTTGCCCACCAAATTTGAAACTGTATTACTAATTGATGTGTTGCAAATCTTGCGAGGTAAGTGTTGTAGTATGCTCTAGGTCTAGATAAAGTGCTCCTTACTCAGCTATTTTTTTTTTGTATAGAATCCAAGCACTACTTTTCAGCCAAGCATGTCATTCAATTAATCAACATCTACAAACAAGTAGCTCATGATATGGCTAATCAAGATTTCATTGCCAGATACTACAAGATCATTGAAAAGCAAGAACTGACATCTAGTATCATTACAGCCAAAATCAGAGAGAGATTAGCTTACAAGGCAGCCACTGCACCCACTACTGTTTGTTAAATAAAGTTGTTGATATTCGTTCAAATAAGTCCTTTATTTATAATGTGGTCCAACCACCAATGTCGTAGTTGGCTTCAATTTGACGAGCAACATAAATGGGAATATTATGCTGGAGCCACAGTTTGCGAATCTCTGCATATCGTTTAGCATTCAGGTATTGAGGTCTGCCATGTCTATTGGTATCCAGTTAGTATAGTTGAGGGTAGCAGTATGAACAGACACTTTACCGAAGCCCTTGATCTACTTCTCCATGAGGATCTAAATAAGGCGCATTCATAAACCAGCCATTGCCATTGTGTAATAGGATTAATACACATCGCTTGACAGATAAGAAGGCACCAATCTCGCCGCCGCATCTAAAAGATTCATGCAATCAGCAATATGAACACACATACACACACATACACACACAGTAACACACTGGTGACACGACTTACTCTAACGTGTGGAGATTACATTCACCTTCCTCATCCTCTGCACAACAAAAGCTCTGTGCACATACAAACGTACCACAGAACAAACACAAAGCTGGATCACTGGGCACTGTACCACACTTTTTGCATACACGCTTCATGCTTTCATCAAACAATCGATCCAATCGTTTTGGTAATGCCACGAGATAAATAGGTGTAGGTAAATCCAGTGAAATGTTAATCAACCGACTGGCAGACATGGAGCTCAATAATCCATCTTGCAGTTGAATACGACGTTCTGATTCTCGGACATGTTGTGCGCACCAATGATGCAACAAGGATTCAGATATGTGTGTAGGCTGTAAAAAGTCGGCAAACTTGGGTAGATGCAAGATGCTCATCAGTCGATCCAATTCATCGGATGCTGGGTCCGTTTCCATGGCAGTGCCAGGTGGGATGATCAAGCCAAATCGAACAATCATGAGAATCAAGGTGCGGCGCAGGAAGGGCAGTGCGAAGAACTTGAGCAGAGCACAGAAGGAGGCCTCGCTAGCAAACTTTTGGAAACAAGACACAGCTTCATCCTGTGTGAAATGTAGCTTGTTCATCAGTGAAAAGGCAAAGGCCTTGGCTGCTGCAATGTTCTGAGAGGGCTCGCTGGGCGCTGTGTGAGGTTGATCTGCTGCTGCTGAACGCTGGAGACGGTCTTGCAAGAGACCCACAGCCGTTTTAGCAAATTCAGCCAAAAGCAAGGTGCGCACAAAGGGAAAGATGTCAGCTTGAGTCATGGGCACCAGATGCAATGACAGCTCGGTTAAGATCATGAAGGGGTCGTCTTGCAAAATGGGAGCATTATCGTACAAGACAATCTTTTGAGAAGGACCCGCAGGCAAGTTGGCGACATCATCTACACCAATTTCAAACATTTGACGCATGCGACCCAACGAAAACATACTGACACGAGCCATAGAGACACTGGCAGGACTGGATTTGGCTTGGCCCGACCAAGGACACATCAGCGTTGTGTAAGCCATGACAGTATCGCTCAAGATACGAAGCAGCATTTGTGTCTGAGGAGCAATTTGATCGAATAGCGTGTGAGTAGCAGTGCCTTCTTCACGACTCGCAGCAGAAGCAGGAGCACCACGAGACGCAATTTCAACACCGGCAATCGTGTAGCCCATGATGCCCCATAACATGTCGACATTTTGTGCAGCAGTAGACATTTCACGCTCGTTATCATCTGTGCAAATCTCTTGATAAATGATACCCAAGACATCCAACAGACGTTCATAGGACTTTTTGATCAAAGGCGCACTCACCATACAAGTGCTGTGGAGCGTATCGTTGTCAAAGGGGCCCAACTGACCATCAGGCAATGGGATGGCGTCAGAGGCAAGCAAGTTTTGCATGCCTTCTTGTTCAGCGTCCTGTTGTGCGATCGTGTAGAGATCACCTTCTTGACCTGTTGTCTCTGCAGTGGCTGGTGCATTGGTGGGTGTAGCTGTTGTTGCAGCACCTGGAACGGTATCCACGGGCGTAGTGAGGGGGAGACGCGTAGGGAAGCGCATCGCAGCCCAGTCGCGAGGTGTGGTCTCTGGAGCAGGAGTAGTAGCAGCAGTAGTAGTAGTACCCATCAGAGGCAACGCAGGCAAGAACTGAGCCATGACGTCCTTCATGCGGCTTGTTGTAGCAGACGACTCTTTGCCAGACTTTCTTGACTGAGCATGACGTGAGGCTGTAACAATAACGTGTTTCAATCGCGATACAATTTGATTGACATGGTGCTTGTAAAATTGGCCGAAATCATCATCTTTGGCTTTAGCGAGTACACCAGGAAACGTCTCTTTTTTGCCCTTCCAAAACACAGGCAGTAAAGCATTACCAAGCGACTTACACAGAGGACACATGAACTCCTTTCTGGACCTGTTTTCAGGATGATTGCGCGTCAGTTGAGCCGAGTGTCTCGAGTCGATGGAGGTGCAATACACTTCAAAACACTTGATGTGCATGAAATGACCACAGGAAGAAGCGTATAAACCAGTCTTGTGCATTTGCGCAGGGAATCCAGGAACACTGTCGTCCTCGTCCATGCACTGACGGTCCTGCCATTCCACATCCAAATTGGAGCCCATGCGACACATGTCATTGAACACTGATGCATCGTCCATGGGCGTCTCGCGCATGATATTGGAGGTCTGAATCAAGCCCAGTAGGCCATAGGGAAGAGAGCGATCATTGGCGTCTTCTTGGCAGACGATACACGTGCCTGTAGGATAAGCGCAAAATTGAAAAAGGGTCTCGGTATGGGTGTTGTCTTCGTTATCCGTGTCCGGGTTCTCGGGAGCAGATACAAACGCTTCTTCTTCTTCATCCTCGTATAAAAACTCGTTTTGCTCCATGAATTGCGTCTGTGCCTGTGCAAACTGAGCCATGATCTTCTTTTGACGTTCCTGAGCGGCCAGCTTCTTCTTTTCCATTTCAGACATTTCACTGACACCGCCATTTTCCTCTTGTTTTTGAGCATCCTGTTGCATTTTGGCAGCGTAATATGCTCTCCATGCTTCCACTGCAGCGCGCGTGTTGTGGACGCCTTTGGTGCCGAGTTGTTCAAAGATCCAGTTGAATCGGCTGGTGACTTCACTGTATTGTTCTTGAGGATATAGCTCTGTCATAATGTCAAACAGGGACATAAGGCGTGTCGTGGGTTTCTCATCAGCATTAGCAGCATCAGCAACACAAGGCACTTGCATATCAAATTGCAGTGAACACACGTAATCATAGAATTTGCCTTGACCATAGTTGGAGACATCCTCTGAATTCTGGTCTTGCAGTGCCAATAAAATGAGATACATGATTTGGTCTAAAATGGTGTCGCTCTTGTGATGATCGCCCGTATAGACGTTCCATAAAGCAAATGCAAGCATTTGAACAAAGACAGTCGATTGTAAAAAGGAGCCCAGGTGCTGGAAGGGACCCGGTGCAATGGGGACATGGTGAGGCAGAATAAAGAAATCCTCCTCCTTTTCATGTGGGTGTGCCTTTTTCCATCTGGCCTTGAGGATGGATTCTGCTTCTTCTCGGTTATTGCGACTAAAGTGCCAAAAGTAAGTATCCACATGTGCGAAATGCTCTTCCTTGAGCTCGTAGGAGCCGTGGTCACTGACGCCATCGGGACTCTTGAAATGGGCTACAGAAGCTAAAATGTGGTCGAATTCAGGGTGTTCAGTAATGCGTTCAGGAATGCGTTTGGTGAGGTCAGAATAAGCAGATGAGCCCAAGCACAGGTTGTGGATGATTTCACGGCGAATCTTGTCTGTGATGGACATGCCAGAAATGTTGGCTCTTTCACAAGCAATGACAATCAAGAGGTTCAAGAGTTCTTCCACCATAAACACGGTTTGTGAAGCGTCGTAACTGTCGTGCGTCTTGTTGCCAAGGAACCACTTGACGAGATCAAATCTGTCCAAAAGAGTGGCCAAGAAACGATTGGGAGGCAAGGTGACAAACCCGAGTTGCAGCAGAAAGACATCGGCGTCATAAGTACTTTCACGCAAAGAGATGTCGCGGTAATGATGTGCCTGTCAATTACGCGTAATGAGTTATATGACCCTACTTGCGAGCAATACCACAACTTACCTGATTTCTAATACCATAGCCGTTTCTGACCCACACGCCAGCTCTGATTTGAGATGAAAAGACAATAGTGCGAACAGGGTAGTCCAAAATAGGGAGCAATACATTGGGTGAAGCTACTGCTGCCGTCTTGTTGCCATTGAACAGCGTGATGATCTGCTTGAAACCCCCTTCCCAGCCAGCTTGGCGCAACACGTCGTCATTCAGCAGATGGGCATATTCCAACAATCCAGACAATAACCAGTGCAAGGGGTGATGGAAGGAGACGGGCTGCGTAGCCACATTGTATTTGATGACTTGGAATGGCTCAGAGAAACCAAGGCTGATGGTGTGGAATGTCTGAGCAGCAGCACCGTATATCTTTTGTGGTGGCACAGAGCCAGCAGGTGCACTGAGACGTTTCTCTCTTTCAGCAGCCTCTTCTGCTTCATCCACTTGACCCCACTCCATGATCTTTTTCAGAATTCGGTTGATGGCTCTTACCACTGTGATGGCCGTGCTGATCTTATCCTGTTCTGTTGCGTAGGGCAATGTGTTGAAACAGTCAGAGAACTGGCGACAGCACTTGGCGATTTGAAGAGTGACATTGAAGGCATTGACCCAAATTTCAGACTCGTATTCCACGTGCGTGTCCTTTTGGCATACTTGAGCGTTCATGCCCTGAAACAGACTGATGAGATCCAGGTACTGACCAAGGTACAAGGGGTCTTGAGCCAGTACACTCTTGATCATCTCCACATTCATAATGTATCGCAAATCATGAAAGGCGTTAAAGTAACGACGTGTACGGAAAGCACGCGATTCACAGTTGATGCGAGATGGGTATTTGGAGCGTTCAGAAGGCAGCAAGAGGTACAAGCGATCCGTCAAGAAAAAGGCTGTTAGCGTGGAGCAGATGAGACCGAAAAAGTAGTAGTTGTGCACCAGCAGATCAGAGACAGTAGGCACAGTCAGGAGCTGCACAGAGAATAGAATGATTGAGTTCTCAGGCTCACGATCACGCAGCAAGAAGGATTCAGCCAAGCGAGCATAGTTTCTGGCCAGACGCTTGCCCAAGATTTTTTTGAAGCGCGGGTTGGATGCCAGCGACGCAATGTAGAGTTCACGCAGAGAGATGCGCACTTCCTTCCATAGCTTGAGATCATAGAGCATAAAGTAATCCAGGCGTAATTTCTCTTCAAACTCCTTTTGAATGGCCATGGCTGCCTGTGCATCTTGCTTGCTGTTATCCTCCATGACAGGCTTCTTGCCCAGTGCTGTTTCGCTGACTGCATTGGCGTCCAATAGCGACTCCCCAAAAGTAATTTCAGCGTGTCGAAGATCTTGATACTCTCTCACCATAGCTGCTGGGTCCCAGTCGATACTAGCCACATCGCACTGATTACGGTAAATGATGGGGCTGGATGAGAATGATGCTGGACTGCCAGGCTTACTGTTGTTGCTGGACTGCTGTGCATCTGGTTCGGGATCAAACATCTCTACGTCTTCCACCACCACTACAGAGTCATCTTTCATATCGCCCTCGTCCTCGTCCTCGTCTCCATCTTGATTGGCTGCTGCTGAATTGGATGCACGCGTACCGGTTGTCAACAGAGCCAAAGGAAGACGCAATTCCCACTCTGCACACAGCTCTTCACACACCATGTTTCGAATCACAGCGTCGCCATTGTCAATGTGTTGAAAGAATCGATATCTGCCATTGACCAGCTCGTTCAGCCAGTCCACCAATAAGCCACATACTTGCTCTCTAAACGTTTCTTTCGCAGGACGAATCGTGACACCAAGATTGATAGCAGACAAGGGAGCAGCAATCTTGCGCAACTCAGCAATGTCCTGAGAGACTGCAATGATTTCTCTGCCGTGCACATGAATGACATCCACAATCTGCTTTGCCTTATCCCAGTCCCAACCCGTGGCTGTCATGATACTCTCGAGCACATGAGAGAAGGCGTGTGCTTCGTCGTTCCACGCAATGCAAGCGTACAATTCACCGTCTTTCTCCTCCTCTTGCTCCGTGTCTACTGGCTCTAGCTTGATGTGTGTTGCTGCGTTTTCCTTGTCCATGTCAATATCTTCCTGCTGCTCTTCCTGTCCGAGTGCGGCTGCTAATCGAGCTGCTGCTGCTTCCGTGTGTGGTGTGACATTTTCCATGTCTGTATCGTTGTTGTTGGGCAATTGTGCTGGTATTCCCATTCGACTGAGAGTGTTGCGTTGTTCCTGATTCTCCCTCATCAAGTCTTCTGTAGAAGCGTTCAAAGCCACCTCGTCCGGAGCCAAGGCAAACGTATCCAGTAGAAAGTTGAGCACGCACGCAATCGTGCTTCGCATAGCGTGGATCAGTTTGGGGTCCAATGCGTCTCTTTCTGTGCCATCCGTGTTGTTTCGACAAGTGCTGGTATGAATGTTGCACTGTAGAGGTATTTTCCAAGCTTCTGGATCACCACAATCGCAGCATCCTCCGGATCCAGGACTGACAGAAAACAGGATATCATGGCCGTCATGGTTGGTAGCATGAAAACACTTGGAGCAAAATACGCAGGTATCATCTAGACCACAGTTTCTATAGTGTGTATGGGTGTATGCTGCATAAGATATCTATACTCGTATATATATATATATATACACATAACAGTAAACAACTCTCACCTGCATCGGTATACTGGCTCTCCTTTACGGAATACATGGCCGCATTGCCTTCCCTTTTGACTTGATAAATCTTGGCTGGGTAAAATGGCGTTGGTGTGCCATAACGATGGATCATTCACAACATGCTGTTCCTTGCCGTCGTGTTGTGCACATTGAAACGAGAGCGAGTCTTGTAAGTCTTGTTGTGATTGGAAGAAGCATTGTTGCATGATGGTTTCGTCGTTCATCCACAGTGCTTGATAGCAACGCAGCAAGATGGCTTGCTTGGCTGCTTGATCAAAATGACAGTTGAAAACAAGCGGTGATTGCCACAAGAAGTTGGACAACTCAGTGTCGCTTGTGGTGGCATTGTTTTCCTGTTTATTTGATGCTGAAGAGGAGGAACTCTCTAAAGTCATGTTTAATAAGGGTAATGATGTGAAGAAAGAAACAAGGAAAGAAAGAAAGAAAGAAAGAAAAGAAAAAAAAAAAAAGCAAGTTGGTGGAGTTTTTAAATGTTACATGTTTCTTTGTTGTGTAGTCGTAGTAGCATGTTTTTATAGGGGGAGAGAGCGAGAGCGAGAGCGAGAACGAGATGAGTATTGTCAACGTCATCTCTTTCTTCTCTTTACTGTGGTTGTTTAGTGTTGATTTAAAATCACTCTGAATGCTGCTGATGACTATCAAGGACATGTCGTATAGATGTTGATACTAATGCATCTCCGAATGATTCCATCTGGCCTAATAGTCTACATGAGGCGTATCACAGCACCCAAACTCAATATGCATTGATAAGGAGGTTGCCACTCGACGACCAGCAAATGCCCACAACAAGTGCCGTCGTAACAATGGCATGATTTGGCTCGAGGTGATCAAGGACAATTCGCTTTGAAATGATATTTGTCGATTCAAAGCAAGTGTAGAACAAGCGACTCGTGCAGCACCCAGCCTCCTAGCGCAAAGCCAGTTGTTGATTTGCACATATGGGGAAATCCAGGCACACAGACCAACAGGCACTCTTATGCGTACCTACAAATAAACAGTGATATATCCACTACCTAGCAATTCAACATGAAAGAGATATGGCACACGACAAAGACAATTTACACATTTAATGTTACACTTGCAACGCTTTTCAATTGTCGGATATTGACATGAAAAGATGGCTTTCCTTTTTCGAGTGGATTTTGATTTATTTCGAGGCAAGATTTTTGATGAAATAGAGTGTGTGTGTCCCTCTTCTTGTTCTTGTTCTTGTTCTTGTTCTTTTTCTTTTTTTTTTACACTACTCCCTAATTCCCCCCCTCTCTCTCTCTCTCACACACACACACACATATATATATATATATATATAACATGGAACCCAAGCTAACACGGCATACGTCAACCAATCTCGAGGAGCTGAATGAAAAGATTGCACAACTACTCAAAGATCCAGCAGAAGCATTGGATAACTCGCCCATCAACATTGATACCATGACGCTGTCAGAGTTGAAAGAGTTTGCAGAAAAAGGTAAGCTCACAATAACAGTGGGGCCTTACCCCGAGCTTAACCAGTGCCTTGGACTAGGTGGATTGGGTGCCTGTGTCTCAAAAGCAGATGTGCTGGCAACAACGCCTCAAGAGCTCATGTACCTTCAGGGTAAGTAGCGACAATCACTCTCTCTCACACACACACACAGAAAGCTCAAGAGCGACGATACTAGGAGAACGCATCATTGTACTAAAGCATATTGAAAATGACATTTATATGGGATATTGTGAGGGTGTCATTGGCAACTTTAATGCTGAGAGTGTGCATTTCGTCGAGTTGGATCCCCGTGTGTTGGAATCACTAGACGCAGATTTAGACTTTGCGACAGATCACTCACAGTATAGAAATTCAGCGAGTAGCTATGGCACAACAGACCATCCTTACTATCAGCAGCAGCAGCAGCAGCAGCAGCAACAGCAACAGCAAGGATTTACATTTAGAGATTCATTACAGTCCTACTCTTCCAGCTCAGATCATCATCAGCATCAGCAACCACATCACTCTTCTGTTGGACAGCCTCACTGGGCTTCGGGAAAGCCTAGTTTCGAGAGCTTTGGCACCAACAACTCATCCTCCATCTCACACTTGCCTATTCAACAGCAATCCACGTATTCAGATCAACAACTGAGCAATGACGATCCATACGACACTTCAGCCTTCAACATTAATTATTCAGACCAAGAAGATGAAAATCTACAACACTATCCAACAGCAGCTATGCCTCCATTACCTAAATCAAACACGAAATATGTTGCGTCGCATGAATCAGATAGAATCTCGACAGATCAAGACGAGAGTCCAGCAGCAGAAGCATCCTCATCAGAAGAAGAGCAAGAACAGGAAATACCTATTGCAAACATGTCTGTGGATGAGTACGGTTTTGTTATCAAGCCAAACCACGCCAGATCCCGCGGGGGCTCCATACGATCCAACATGACATCCAAACTCATCAAGGAATACAGAGAAAACGAGCTCAAGTGGCTCTCCATTGTCAACAAGCTGGATGCGGGCACTGTCAAAAAGGACGCTAAATTCAAGAAACTGGTGCGCAGTGGCATTCCAGCCTCTGTCAGATCAAGAGTATGGCAGTTTCTTGCTGGCTCCAACGACTATCGCAAGCCAAATCAGTTCAACATGCTAGTCCAAAAGCCCCGCACCAAGATTTACCATGTCATTGAACGAGACATAGCACGCTGCTACCCAGATCACACGCAATTTATGGATAAAAACGGGCAGGGTCAAAAGGATTTGAGCATGGTGCTGAAAGCGTATTCACAGTACAACTCTCATTTGGAGTACTGTCAAGGAATGGGTCGCCTGGCGGGGCTGATGTTGATGCAGATGACGGTAGAGGACACATTTTGGCTGTTGGTAGCTACCATTGATAGATACATGAATGGCTATTTTACGCCAACGTTATCCCAGTTGAGGATCGATGCGTATATCATTGGACAGTTGCTCAAAGATCACAGCCCCAAGCTGGCGCAACATTTGGAGAGCAACGATGTGCTGCCAATCATGTACATTGCACAGTGGTTTTTAACAGCGTTTACCATGACGCTGCCTTGGGATTCAGTGCTGCGTGTGTGGGATGCATTCTACTTTGAAGGTGAGTTGTGTTTGTTGCTCCAAACAATGGATGTGCTGATTTCTATGCTAAAGGCATCAAGGTGTTTTATCGCGTTAGTCTTGCCATCATGGACATTTGCAAGGACCATCTGCTCAACAACTGCCCCACCAATTCTGAACTACTGGCGTTCCTGCTCCACATTCCTCATGAATACCTGCAGCCCAACACACTGCTTGAAACAGCATTTCGCATCAACCTGTCCAAAACCGATATAAAGCGCTATGCAAAGAGAGCGGGCAATGAAGACGCCACCACCTCTGGATTGCCATTTGAACATGGCATCAAGAACCTGCAAGTAGGCAATGCCAACAGCACATTTTATGGCCATGGCTTAGGATTCAGAAGTTTGGGTGGTAAAATAAGCAAAAAGAGCTCCAACGTGAATATTAAAGATACCAGCTCATTTGAATAAAAAAAAAAAAAAAAAAAAAAAAAAAAAAAAAAAAAAAGTGACAAGCTTTGTCATGTCAATTTTAAAACCTCACATTTGACTTTATTTCCACACACAACACAACACACACATGCTTTTGTCTCGTATTTCATCCAAACGACTCATTCCTCATTCGTTTTTATTACGTACAATGTCTACTGCTGCTACAGTCAATGAACGTGAGCAAGAGATTGTTCAGAACCTCACAAAGATTCGACACACCGTGGACCAACTCAAAGGCAGCAACACTGTAAGTAGCATTCCTATTGTGCGTATGCCATAGTAACCATGGTGGATGCAGGCTCGTCTAGTGGCTGTTAGTAAATACATGCCTGCCGAGGATATCGAGTATGCCACTAAAACTGGCCAGACTCATTTCGGCGAAAACTATGTATGTTGTGCCATGGTATCCGTTGACAATGACTAAATCCAGTGAGCAGGTCCAAGAATTAACAGAAAAGAGCCAAAAGGTAACATTTCAGCACAATATCGCTCTCATCAAACGGACTGAAACCCATGGCATCATAGCTTCCTAAATCCATCGATTGGCATTTCATCGGTCATCTTCAATCCAACAAATGCAAAGCTGTTGCTGGTATATATAAAAAAAAAAAAAAAAAAAAAAAAAAAAAAAAACCCACACACACACACACACTTAAATTTTACCTCATTTAGGAATTCCAAATCTATTCATTGTGGAGACCATTGACAGCGCAAAGAAGGCCGACACTTTGAACAAGGCTTGTATTGCTGTTGAACGTAAAGACAAGCTAAAGGTGTATGTACAAGTCAATACCAGTGGAGAAGAAGGTAAGCAATGGGGGGGGGGGAGAAGGGGGTTTGGCTGCATATATATATATATAGAGATATGACTGACATGACAATGATGGGATCACAGCTAAAAGTGGTGTTGAACCTGCTCATGCCCTTGACGTATGCAAGCACATTAAAGAGAATTGCCCCGCCCTGGAGTTGTATGGCTTAATGACCATTGGCATGAAGGATCGTGATGCAACAAATAATCCTGATTTTGAGGTAGTGTAGTGTAGTGCACAGAAAACGGGATCCAGAGTGGTTGCTGATGAATTTTCTCTCTATAGAAAATCGTGGAGCTTAGACAAGACATCAAATCAAAGTTGAACCTGGATGTGTTTGAAGCTAGCTTTGGTATGTCTGGTGATTATGAAGAAGCGTTGAAGGATGGATCCAATAATGTGAGAGTGGGCACAGCTATTTTTGGTGCTAGAAGGATTAAGCAATGAGCTGTGATGAATTACTAGTATGATAGACAGATTCAGAAAGGAAGAGTAGTAGAATGACTTGTGAGCGTCGCTATAAAATGCTCTGTTTTGCTCTTGCGCATCTATCTTTTTCATGTTTCTACAAATAAATCAGATTTCGTCAGATCAGTCTTGCGATTTTTTTCTGATACAAGAAAAAAAAAGACTATTCAACAAATACATCTAGTACTCGAGCATTTGAGAGAACGACGTGAATCTAGCTGATCCAAATACAGTGATTGATTATATCAATAATGGAGCAGTTTTTGCTTGTGAATTGTATTGGCAAACATGCTTCAATGTGCAACATATACCTTGTTGATTCACTTCAAAGCCAAACTATGAAGCAGCCCCTCATGTTTATGAAACGCATAACATAGAGATGAGTGTCTACAGCCTACTCGGACTGCACATTTTATCGATTCTGCCACTCTTGAGTAAGCAATAGACCGACATACAGCAAAATGAGATGATATTGAGATGGCAATATCTCTTTCTACAAGCTGTTGTAGGTTCTCAGAATGGTACCAGACGATGTCTCTCGATTAGTACGTGCGTGATATAGTATTACCTCGATTTTTTTCTAGGTCAGAAATCATTGACCTAAATCCTCACAATTTCCATGAGGTACCCCTCATACATTTTCTTAAAAATCAGTCAATCGCATTTCTCACCTCGAAAATGGCGGTTTTTACCAAGACATGTATTAGTGAAATAAGGAGCCCAGAGCTCGATCTCTCATATAAAAATGATATTTCAGATGTTTATTGAAACGAACCTCGAGATTTCGACTAAATAAGCGTTTTTCAGTCTTGCCAATTTAAGAAATATTTTTGGTTAAACATGGCAGAGTTTTTAGTACCATTGGATAGGGAATTCAGAAAAGTATCCAAGTCTCTTAAAAATCTACAGGGCTTGTATATGGTGCTTGAAGAGCAATCATCGATAGAAGGAACTTATTTTTTTTTTTTTTTTGCCAAATTGAGACTACGGAGGACAATTTTGCCTCAGGCATTAGCGGGATTTGAACCAGCATGCCATGGCCACCACCAAGCATTGGAAGGGGGTACCAACATCTCAAGTGAGTGCAACTTTTTTTTTTTTTTTTTTTTTTTTTTTTTTTTTTTTTTTTTTTTTTTTTTTTTACTTGACACAAATCAAATAAGCATTCATGTGTTACAGAGAAATATAAATATAATATTTATTTTATCCATGCTGCCACGCCTTGTTATTGGATCCAAGGAAAGCGAACTTGTCCAGTTCGGCCACCTCTTCATGAGTCAAACGGAAACCTAAAGCCAGAGCATTTTGCACTACATGTTCCTGGGTTCTTGCTCCGCCCAGGGGTACAGTACCCTTGACAATGCACCAGTTCAAAGCGATGGCACTGGATGGACGCTCGTACTTTTCACTCAAGCGCTTCAACACATCCAGCAAATGGCCCAATTGCGTGGTATCCAGCTTTTCAAACGTCTGTTGGCGTCCTTCGGGCCATGGACCTGTAGATCCAAACTTGCCTGTCAAGAGGCCCATACCCAATGCTGTGTGTGCATGTGCAAATGATGAGGATACGATTTGAAACTTTAAATACACAACTTACGAGAATAGGCTAAAATAGTAATGCCGAGATCATGGCACAGCTGGATCAATCCCGATTTCTCAGGGATTGTACGGATCAAAGAAAACGAGATTTGGTTAGAAGCCAGAGCAATGCCTCTCTTTGCAAGGGCTGCGTGCATACGCTGGATTTCTTCTTTGCTGTAATTGGAGACACCGACAGTTTTGACCAGGCCTGCATCATGAGCATCTGCCAGGGCGTTGGCTAGTGGGGAGCGTGTGAGTTGATACTAGTGCATTGGCACACACACTATTGACTTACCAACAACTTCTATTTCAACAGGATGAATGGCAGCATGGATTTGGTACAAATCCACTTGAAATGTGCCTAATCGAGCCAAGGAATCCTTCAAAGCAGACAACAGTACATCTGGGAATTGAGTGCGATGCTCATGAGGAAAGTATTTGGTGGCAATCACTTGCTTTTCCTTATCTTGCTCAGAGTAATCCTTTTGAAAACGACCGATTTCTCTCTCTGATTCGCCATCGCCATATACCTCGGCCGTATCGTAGAATGGGATACCCAACTCAAAGGCCTTATCAAATGCCTCTTTAGCGTCCTTTTCAGCTTCGGGTGTCCAGTTCCACACTGGGTAGGTGTACAGTGTTAGTAATGCGGTATCGATTTGTCATGACGTTTTCCTGTATTTACCCTTCTTATCGCCCCATTGCCATGCGCCAATAGCTATGAGATGTTGTCATTATCAGCATATCGTTGTGCTGGTGCTTGTGCTCTGCTTACCAACAGGCGGAATAGATACGACACCAGCTAGTAACAGCTTTGTATCCTTAGTGGGGATTACATTATTTTCGAGTTTGACTACAGCAGCTGCAGGCATTCTTGTTGTATGGGTTTTTTTTTTTTTTTTTGCAAGAAGCACTAGAGAATTAGCTTTTAAATACTTTTTTATTTTTTTTTCAGCAAGTGAAAAAAAAAAAGCGTGAGTAAAAAAAAAAAAAACTGCAAAAATACAAAACGTAATCTTGACATGATATTGCTGAATGGCCTTGCTGCTTGAGACTTGGATGCGTAATGGGCTTGGATGAATGAGGCTATGCTGTGTGCTACCCACAGGATTCAGTGTCCGAATCGAAATGTATATTTGGCTATATGAATCATGCAATTGAGTTGCAATGTTATACGAAAATTTATTATCATTTCAAGGGAATAGAGCGATCATTTACAAAAGAAATCAGAGTGAGAGAAAGAGGCGGTTACGATGGGGCTTGTGTTGGGGGGGGGGAGAAGGGGGATATGTTGTACTATATACAAATGAACTATATATATATATATAAATAAATAGATAATCTGATGATGATTATTCAATGAAATTCTCAAGAGCGTCCACAAACAAATCCTCATCCTCATCTGTTGCTGTTGGCGGTATCAAAGCGTCTTGATTAATAACAATAACTGTTTCACTGAATGAAACAGATTTGGATCTTGTCTTTGTCTTGTTATTGTTGTTGATTTGGATATCAACATTGTCTATGCTGGCCGTGTATGAATTCTTGATGGTGTTTCTCTCCAGCTCTGTACATGTGGTCATTGAGGATTTCTTCTTTTCTCCAAGCCAATTCTGATGCTGCTGCTGTGATGGCATTCTTCGTTTGGTACGAAAATAGGGCGAATGCTTCATCATCGTCACTCTATTATTCTGTGTTGTTGCAGGCGGAATGAGCACACCTGTATTCGTGTCAAGATACAAGGAGAGCAAATGATAGATTGAATCGTCAATGGCCATCTCTTTTTTTGTGAGTGTGGATGGCTTTTGCTGCTGAGAGTCATGAAATGTAGGATACACAACAGGTGGTCTTGAATCAACGTTCATGTTGTAAATATGGAGTGTATGTGGATAAGAGAGGAAAAAGTAGATTAAAAAAAAAAGGGGGTCTGTTGCAGAAACTTCATCACTCTTTTTATACCTAGTGAGATTAAGGGGGGGGTAAACCCAAGAAAGGCTTATTGCCCTTTATAGGGCCTATTAAGCTTTTTATTTACCCCGCCTAAAAGAAACCCTTTCACGGATAAATACATGGTCCTTCTTCCGATTGAACCAACCGGCACAAGCTCTTCCGTTGCATTCCATGGATGAATAATGGTTTGGGATGTGGGGAACATCAAGTCAAAAAAAAAAAAAAAAAAAAAAAAAGTTTATTTCATATCTACAAGGATGGTAGGATAGGAGACAAAATCGTCGTTTCATGTAGGGAGATGTCGGCTAACCCCATCCATTTTTCTAATTCTATGGTGTTTGGGCTTGGCTTGTTTGTTGTTTGTTTGATATACCCTTCTAATAAATAGTTTCTGATAGTCGACATGTTGGACCAGCAGCATTGTCTCTTTGATTTGTCATGGCAGGGACTGATTTGTAATAGTGCACATCCTTTATTGGTTGATCTTTGGATGGACAAGGGATAGCAGGCGGTGGTGGTACTGGATACGGACGAGGGAGAGGGAGTCGTCTTGCAGTTCTATCGGGCGGCATGCTTTATGTTTGTGTATGTGCAAAATAATGGAGGAGAGAGAAAAGGGCCCTTTATATACATCTACACCATCCAGAGCTGTCATTGGAATGTGTCTGATTCAATATAGAACCACGAGCACTTTCATGCGTTTCAACAACATGATGTTGGAGACATTCACAGGCTCCACTGGACACAAGCACACCCCTGTCCACACTACAGCTTGTCATTTCCCAACTTACTGGTTGTTTATTGATGTGCATTTGTTGGAATTGACTCATTTATTGGCTATAAACAATGTGACATACCATGTTGCTTACTCACACACATCACTTCAATTGAATCGGAGAGTCTATAATACGACACATGTCAATGACATATCGATGTGTTTTGACACACGTCGAACCTAAAAAAAAAAAAAAAAATTGAGGCAATGGCAGTCGGAGCAATGACTGAAAGCACATTGTCAAGTCCAACCTGATTGAGCGACCAAAGCATGTGTCGATATCAAAAGCCTACATGTTTACAATGAGCTGATCTTGATATATTGGGCATTAATTCAACATTGAAATGCCCATATGTCCATGCCACTTGATGGTTTATCTTGATATTTGCATGTCATAGACATACAGTCAAGCTTATTGAATTTGGCACTTTCTTACAAATAATTGGCCTATACAGTGTTTCCACTCTCAATTTACTGAATGTTTGGAAATGCCACTCACTTTTTTGAATGTGGTTAAATTGCCCAGAAAAAGAGAAGCTGATTTGCCCATCTTTTTTGACAATAAACTGCCCACTGTCCTGAAAATTCGACAAGACGTGTGCCCAACCTTGAGAAGAATCCCATCCAATTTGCTTTGATCAGTAGAATGAAAATTCTCTTTGAGGCCATCCTAGTTCAATCACATCATTATTGACAATGAACAAGGGGTTTACAAGGTAGATTATCAAATAGCTAGCTTCGGTTCTCTCGAGTATGATCTTGTTTAAGGGACTATTCAGAGAGCTCATTAGATCCAAGTTGCAGATGTGTGGATAAACAATATGTAAATATATGCAATATGCTAATTAAAGGACCCTTTTTGTGCTACTTGCAAGCACCATATCGTTACACCCCTAAAATTAGAGTCATTGTGGGCGATGAGATTGAAGTCTTTACAATATTCAATATCATACAGTGTTTCACGCAACACACGTGTTGGTAATGTCGCTTTATCTCGGGTATTGCTTAGCTCACTGGCATAAGTGAACTTTGGAACCGGATCCGTAGTGGCTGCTGAAAGATTACGAGACCAAAAATTATCAAATATGGAAGGTAGTACAAGTGAAGAAGTTCAAAAATGACCACATATCGAAATAAGGGAGGAAGTGTGCGTGTGTTATATTCAGGATAGTGCCCTTGATCTGTATAGATAGGTATTGTTCCATAAATATAATTTATCCGATAGTGTTCCCTCTCTTAAAAAAACATAAGGCAAAATTTTCCTCAATGATAAGATTTATGATCAATTTGACAGTGCACATTCTGTGATAGAGTAGGACATTGTTCTTATTCAAGATTTGAAAGGCTGTACTAGACATAATATCAAAATAAAGCAGAGTCAAAAGAGATTAAAGAAGGCGAATAGGCAAACCCAGGTAAGTTAAGTTGAGGCAAAAATAAAGGTAGTTGTTTTTATTGTTGTGAAATTTGTTACAAGTATTAATGTGTCAAGTTGGCATAGGTGGAAAAAAAAACAGAAAGCGAATCGTTACCAAGCAAGGTGAATCGTGATGGTGCTAGTAGCAGCACGAGGTACCTTACACTGCATTAAATTGATCAATTGGGATCTGTCGTTTCCATATATCCAGAGCCGTTGTTGATGATAAATCCATAATTTGTAATCTGCCAGCTCTGCTCGATTTACGACATGAGTTCTGCAAATAGGCGAGTATCTCAATACCAATAAATACTTCCTCGTCGGATGCGAGATTCGCCGTTTGCTGTAATGCAACCCCAGTACTATTTCAGCATCACTTTTCAGTTCAATTTTTCTTCTGGCTCGTTGACTTATTAAGGTTTGTATCCAAGTTCTGAGCCCCAAGTAGTTTGTGAATTTGATGAGTTGCGCTGCTATGAATTGGCGCACACTGATGTATAAAAGCTATACGAACCTGTTCAGCAAGTCTTACTATTTTATCATTTGTGATTTGGCAGAGATGTGTTAATGTCTGTTGATTTTGGATCCTCAGAGTTCTTTGCATATCTGATTCCTCCCTTGGCTTACAATGCGTAGCGTATCTTTTCCCAAATTCAAAGCTCATATCGTTTCGTACCTAAAAGTTTATTAATATTTGCAGCATGCTTCGCGTTAAATTAATATATACTCACATCACTTTGGGAGTATTATTGGTGATGCATCATAGACGAGGAGTCTTGGATAGCTTCTGCTGCTATCTGCATGGTCCACCAAGACCATGTCTTTCTTTGACAAGTGTTCAAGCTAGCACCTTGGCCCCTGTCTGTAAATACTCTATAAACCTTTCAATTTTAAAGCTAATAAAGATTCATTTTAATACAAATGAAAAAAAAAAAATGTTTAGAGTTTGTTATAAAATTATATGTTATACAACCATTCTAGAGTTGACTGGCTCTACCCTTGTCGCGTCGTGGAAGTTCCATTTGGTGCTGCAACATGACAATAAATCTTGGCTCTCTCTCTCTCTCTCCTAGTCAACCCAACATTCATTGAGGATGACAATTTACTTGGGGTCCTCTTTCTTTGATAACTAGATACCAAACGGCCTTGCCTTAAAGCGCTACATACTTGGCATACAGCTTGATTGATTTAATCAAATGATGCCGCCATTTTGAAACATCAGACGGGTTGATCCTATTGCATCTCTTCAAAACCACACATTCTCTATCGATTTTATACGCATTTGAAGGATGTGTGTAATGGCGATACTGCGTTGTGATACAAAACTGTGAATTGTGCGATATGAAGGTGATACGCTCTATTTTACAAGTTGCAAGCTTAGAGTGTTGCTTATATTTGAATAATCAAATACCCAGCATGTAATTAAGGTGAAATTGATGCCTGGTTTCTATACTTAGAGCCATATTAGGCCTGTCTTCATAATCAAGTGGCCTGAAGCTAGGTCAAGTTATTGGCAAAACATATGCCCATAGGTCTCAAATACCGCATAGCGCGGCAATGGCGAGAGGTCAACGTTGAGATAGATAATGTAGATATATGAAGAATGACATCCTGCTAAGTTTCAAGGGGTATTATTATTATTATTTTTTTTTTTTAGCTATGCGCGTTTCATCGTGTGTCGATCCAGTATAAAGACAGTTGACGCGAAAAAGAATGCACCAAGAACTCATTGAAGCTCAATACTCAGATCTCTTCTCAGAGAGGCATTGAATCAAATATGCTAGAAAGAGAGAGAGAGAAAGCGTTAGATTTTCAACAAAGCCTGATTACCCTAATGTGTCGGCAACGATGAGATGATTGCCATTCGTTTGAATATGGTGTCCAATTTGGAGTTTCGACACTCAGGGCGCAAATAACAAGGCGAGAGTGGTTTGAAAAACCACAGACAACCAACTTGCGTTCAAAAGCACTGTGGCGGCGTAAACATCAATTTAAAAGGATACAGTAGCTAATGACGTGAGAGCTATGTATCGTTTGGATAGTTGATCATGGATCATGAATGAAAGGGCATATTAGTATGTGTATTCATTAAAGCGTCAAATAAGCATTGTTTGTTTATATTGCAAGCAACTTTATTGTAGTGTATAGCATGTAAACAGACGAGATTAAATGAAAGCATCCACTCCTGATATCTTCACTTACAGATCATACACAGACATCTCACTGTCATTGTCGGAATCGACGACAGTGTCTATGTCGACTTGATTCAATTTTACTTGCCTGGATTGTTTCTGCATCCATTGATCAAGCAGCTTTGATGCCATCAGTTTGCCGCGTAATTTGTCGGCCGTAGCCTGGAGCTGCTGGTTTTCTTGTCTGACCTCCTGTAGTTGACGCTCCAGCATGGCATTGCGATCAGATATTTGACAGATCATGCTGCGCATTTCATGCTGCTGCATATTCTTCTTTTGTCGGTACTTGGCCGAGGCTGCTTTGTTGCGTTGTCGTCTCTCTTGTAATGGATCATGCAGGTGATTTTTATGATCATTATAATGATGCAACGGCGATGTTGGTGGTGAGCAGTAGTTGGTATGGTCTTTTCCATGTGATGCAGTGGGAGGGGATCGCATTGTCATCAAGGCAGAAGATATGCCTGGATGTGACATACTATGGTGCATCTTGTATGGATGATGATGGCATGGTTTCAAGGCAGATGCAGGCGGAGGAGATAAAGAGGTATATCTTGTCCTGTTGCGGCTGCCATTGCTGGTCAAAGAAGGTATCGATATCTGATCTCTATGATGCGCTGCTGCTGCTGCTGCTTCTGCCAATGATGACAAAGAGAAAGATGAGGTAATGGTATTAGTAGTAGTAGTAGTAGTAGTAGTAGAAGAAGAAGAAGAAGAAAAGCTCATCTTTTTTTTTTCAAGACAAGGAGATGAGATGAGATGAGAAAGATAAAGATAAAAAAAAAAAAAGTACGGACAGCGTCTCAAACTCATTATTTATGATTACTGCCTGTTGTTTGTTGACACTAGAATACTTGTCTTTTCAAAGTTATATTAAACAAGATGCATTTTATTCAGATAGTTCCAAAATACCATTCAGAGTATTGTTGTTGCTTGCTGGTGTCAAATGCAGGATCCTTGACACGACATTGTAGAGTTCGACATTCCAAAATGGCGCTATCGTTTTACCCTTTGGGAAATGAGGTCCTTGAGCTACAAAGATGGCTCTGGAATCAGGCGATAGATTATCGTAACCATGGACACCACGAGGTTGGTAAGGTGCGCCACCACCATGATAGTCTTTGTGTGTTACTAGATTCCAGCCCGCATCAGGCAGTACCAGCAAAGGTGGGATCCGTACGTTATCGCGAAAATGAAAGCGGTCTGGAAAGTCTTGCTTTTTATACACCTCAAAATGTGGTGTTTCTAATGAGTCGTAAAGTCGGCGAAATGCTTGGTATAATGTTTCTACTGCCTCGTCTTGGTCTAGGTGGAGATGAGGTCGAATGCCGAGTGTGGGGTATGCTTCAATGGTCCAGATCAAATCCAGCTCTTCCTTGGTTAGAACATCGTCGTAGTAGATCAAGCGAGATTTGTCGCTTGTAGACATGCCATGATCGCTTACAACAATGACGTTAACAATGTCTGTCAAGTTTCTCTCTTGCAAGCCCTCCAACAAACGTCCAATGCTCTGATCGGCCACATGCAATGCTGTCAATGTCTATAGTAGTTTGATTACCATCAGCCCATAAGCTATAATTATCCATGTCTACCTCGTTCGCGTAGGGTCCATACGCATGGCCAGACTGGTCAATTTCAGGTACGTATAATCCAATAAACTGAGGCCTATCCTCCAACGGCAGATCAAACCAATCAAACACTTGATCCACTTTATCGTCAAATGAGACGTAATCACTGTAGGCAACCGAGTAGCTTGGACGCAGGCCGTTGAATTCTGTGCTACATCCGGGCCACATTATGACGCCAGATTTCTTGTTCTGTCGCACAGCAGTAATCCAAATCTATATTACAATTAGCTTTGTGAGTATATGCCTGTGTGTGTGTGTGTGTGTGTGTATGTGTGTGTGTGTGTGTATGTATGTGTGTATGTGTGTGTGTGGGAGTAAACCAAAATAAAAATGCATAAATGTAAACTTACAGGCTCACCACCCCACCATTTGGAATCCCAGCTTTTATCAGGGCTCTTGTAATAGAAGCTATCGTTCAAGTGGGCATCGTAAAAGTAGTTTCCTACCACGCCATGTGCTTCTGGGTAAAGACCAGTTACCAGAGACCAATGATTTGGAAATGTAATTGGCTGGGAGAGGGAGGATTTAGCATAAAAATGAGTTTCATTGTACGTGTGTAAGAATACTCACTGGAAAAGAAGGTGTCATGTATTCTGCTCTAACCCCATTATCCGCTACCGTATAAAATAAATGTGCGTAAGTACTGTGTCTTGTTTCTCTGCTCTTCTGCATTACCCATCTTGCTCAATACAGGTGTAATATGGAACTCGAGATCCTGATTTACTGTGCCGTCCAACGAAATAAAGATGACTGTAGGTGCAAAGACGTGTGTGCCATTGTTGAAAGCCGGTTGCTGCACATCTGGTGCAGTGAGTCCATAGACAAAGACGCCGCCAAACAGCAAAGAAGCCATGACAACAAGTGCAATGGCGCCTATTTTATGCTGAATTGGGCTTGGCTGTAAATGGATTCAGAATCAATGATACAGTGCCGTAGAAGCCTACTAGTTACCTCTTCTTCAGGCTCGATAGGGCCTATGGATTGATATCGGATGTGGTTTGTCGTGGGCAATATTCTATCTGATTCATTCGAATCCATTATATTTATTATTAATATTTACTTGGAAGAGATAAGGAGTATAAAGAGGAAGAGCAGTATTGGGTATTTTCGGACTTTTTTTTTTTTTATACTGTGGGTCATTTGGCCTTGATTTAGAGTTCATCGCTCTCTATCTGCGCTCGACGAGGTTGACATCTAAATGAAGAAGAGGTGCCCAACACAGCATGGTATTTATAGGCCTCGTACAGCTAAGTACCAAAGAGTTTAGTGTCACATTTTACAGGGCTTGATATGGGTCACAGACTTACCATGTCTCGCATGCCATCAATGCTCATGATGAATGCATCCATCTCGACCCGATTAGCGAGATAGTCCGGCGGCATCATTGGAAATCGGACACATTGCAAGATACTCGCTAGATCTGCCTCCAAGTCCTTGGGATCTGGTATGGCAATGACCTTGTGGCTATAATCAATGACTGGCGGCTGATCCTCCTCCTCTTCCTCCTCTTCCTCCTCTTCGTCCTCCTCATCTTCAATCACTGCTGCCGATATCGCTAGAGGCTCTACATTGACTACAGAAGACAGCAACTGTGTTCTCGTCATGGACATGTTCACAGTATCTCTTTTTGAACAAGGCTCTTCCAGTGGCGCCTGTTCTTTCTCTTGCTCTGCAGCCATAGTGACATTGGCGCCTCTCTGGTTTGCCCACACCAAGACAGCTTCGTACAGCTCTGTTTCCTCGGGCAAATCACCTACTTCTATGTCCAGCGCCATTTTGATGACGCTTGCTTTTGCATACAGCCAAGAGGGATGCTTCACCAGTGCCTTCATTTCTACACTGGCATACGAAACACATGTATTCACCGTCTTTTCACATCCATACATGTCGGCACACTCCCAAATGTCCCATATATTATGCTCGTCCAATTCTTGACGCAAGTAGCACAGTGCTTCCTCTCGGATATTGACAATCTGAAATCGATCTGATGCTCGCAGCATTTCGTAGGCATCCGTGACACCGTTTATATCCATCTTGAACGTATAGCAGTACTTGAGCAGTCTATAGAATATATCGTGTTGGACGCCCGAGATGGTAATCTCATTTTGCAGTGATTCGCGCATACCATTAGTGAATAGCATGTGGAACCAGGGAGATATGGCTGCCAGGATGTTTTTATGCCCATGAAATACGCGCACCTTGTTCGTGTCGGGTTTCTCTTGCGATGAATCCTGTTGCTTTTCCAAGGAGATCTCCTTGCACAAGGAGCGGTCTCTTTTGTTGAGCTTGTTTGCGTACTCGAGGTCCTCATCTTCTTCAATGACACGAAAGGAGACATCCGAAAACTCGGGCGAATCAATGTACCTTGAAAAGGGCGGGGTGATGGTTGGGATGGCAGCCTTGTTGTTCACTTCAGATTTCAGGATGGTTATAGTGACTGATAAGGAGAGCTGGTCTCTACTGAGAAAAGGAATGATGCTTGACAGTGTGCCTATTGAGACCTCTCCCCATTTTGTGTTTTCTAAGTGAAGATGTTAGTCTTGAATAGCATGCACTTGTCATGTTGTGCTACAAGTACTTTCACTGAACCAAACAGGCTGCAATCCTACTCCAACGCATATTAGCAACGATATCCATGAGACCACTGATTACACGACTTACTCTTTCCTACGCCAAAATCATTGTAGTAACTGGAGGGATTTGTGTTGTTGATTTTGATGGATAGTTGCACATTTTTACGTATGCCTCGTAGTGATCCTGGCGATGTCTCGTGAATTTGCACATAGATAGACAACATCTATTTGGTGCATACTATCAGAACCAAGACCCATTTAACACATGCGTACACTCACCTCTGGGGTCTTTATCTTGCCTTTAAAGAGCTTCAGAGAAGGAATTGTTAGTTGTATCCAATGGGCTGAAGATGCCTCACCTTACTTTAATCGACCTAGATGTGTATGTTAGTATGCAAAGGAGGAGGAGGAGGAGGAGGAGGGGGGGGGCACCAGTATACACTAAGTTACCATTTCAAATCATCAAACAGTAATGGTGGACTACTGTATTCGATACCAAAGCGCAACTGAGACCACTGAGGTACTCTCCAATGACAAGTATGCGAGCTTTTGATATGACCCACAACTATCAACCCGTCTTTAATGACATGCTATTGTATCGGTTTCCACATTGAAGAAATACCTTCACTCATACTCTGTTAAAGAAATGAAAAAAAAAAGAAAGAGAGGAGAAATGCGAATTCGAGAAGATCATATAATGGCCAACTCCTTATTCCATCAATTTACAGATCATCCATCATTTATTAAAATAAAACATGAAATTCAAGTACAAGATTGACTGCAAGACACAGTGAATACACTGTTACCATCCACCATCCCAGCTGCTTGGTAATGCGGTATCCATTGATACTGACGGCAATCAATGTACTCATTAGCACTGTCAGTAGCCCAGCGGACGAAATGATGATAGTAGGCGCAATATCCAGCTTATAAGATGCCCCTGTTCTCCAGAACTGATACAAGGATGAGATGCCCACACCCAATACCATATCTACAAGGCGTGTGAGTAGGTAGGATCACTTGTATCTCAGTGTACTTACTTAGTAAAGGCCCAGCATAGCAAGCAGAGATGGCCATGGTAGGAAAGCCCATCTTGGCTATGGCTGTGTTTGCAACGAAATCACCAATGCTGTTTCCCTGTTTCACACATCAGTCCGTCAGTTGCCAGCCATTTACAGAAATGCATTTTTACTTGCCAGTGCAAATACGGTCAGCCCCATAATGGCATCACTGATGGAGAATATCTGACCAAAGGCTTGCAGTAAACCAACAACCTCATTTGCCAGTAAAAATATCCAATTCAACGCTACAAAGAATCCCACAAAAGACAGTGTCCAAAACCACGAGGGGGGCTCATGGCTTGCTGTTGTCTTTTGGATGTAGATGGCCAGTATACTACCTACCAGTAGGCCAAGACTGATGGCAAACGACGGAATCACTTGGTTGGCTACATGCATGTCAAGACAGGTTAGTGTGGTAGTCATCATGCTTGATCCACGTAGCCCACTTACCGGCAAGCACACCCAGAATGAATGCTGTACTAATAATACACTGAATTATGAGTAGTTGCTTGTTCCATCCTTGCTTTGTATCAATGTCATCTACTGTGATTTTTAAAGGCATATCATGCTCTGCTATTGCTGTTGCTTTTGACGTGGGTATAGATAGGTAGTTGACGGTGCTTTCCTCCTCCTCCTCCTCCTCCTCCTCCTCGTTGTCGTTGTCGTTGTCGTTGTCGTCTTGATCGCCATCGTGCTCTTCCATGACTTGAATGTCATCGACCTTGATCTGGCCAATCTCTGCAACAGGCAGTGTCAGTGTAAACACCAACACCAGTGGCAGTGCTGCCAGAGCACTCCACTTGGAGAACAACGACTTTTGGCGCCAGTCTTGTAAAGTAGGAAACAGAGTTTGCAATAAGCTAGATGATTCCGACTGGAGTGGATCGTGGCCCACTATCCCTGATGTCATGATATGGTCTGCTAAATGCTTATGAAAAGAAGGGGTTGCAGAGCAAGGGTTCAGTTCAAAGCTTTGGCGAGCAGAGACAAACAAATCGTAGTCTGAGATGATGCTGGGTGTGCGTATTGACCTAGACTCTGGTGTAAGCAGTGTGGTTGATGGTACATCCAGTCTGATTTCAGGAATATGAGAACTAGGAGGAGGGGAAGAAGGTTGTATATGAAAAAGGGGCTGGTCATGCTGTGCAGAGATAAATGTAAAGTAATCTTGTTCCTCTTGATGCTGGTGCTGCTGCTGAGTGGTAGGAGACACTACATGGATGGAAGGTGTTGCTGTGGGGAAGGGCTGATCCGTCATAGTAGAAGCCCTTTGTCGTTTGCTCAGGTCATGTGATGATGGTAGCTGCAGTGTCTGCCACATAGGAGGCGGCATCGATTGTTGGCGATGTCTACGCTGCTGCTGCTGCTGATGATGATGATGATGATGATGCGTAGGAGACAAGATATGCTGTGAGCTATGACTGGATTGACGCATGTGGCTGATTTGCTCTTGAAACTATAGCTGCATGTTAGTTGTGTATAATTGATGATGTATACATAAACTACTCTACCTCAATAGCGCCAAAGACAGATGTTCTAATGCCAATTCTCGGTGTCATGGGGCGACGGTAGGTCTTTGTAGTGGTTGAGAGGATGGAGCCATTGGTGCTCGCAGATCGTGGTATGGCAGATTGGTAGATGGAACGATGCGAAGAATTGAGAGACGTGGGACGAATGACATGACCAAGATGGTTCAACTCGGATAGGTTGGATTGGACAGACGCAGAGAAGCCTCTGTCTGGAATGGAGAGTCTGGGTGATTTTGCATGAGACAAAAGATGTGTGGATTCCTCTGGATGCAATACATGCTTATTTTCTTGCAGTGGATCAGTAGTGCCATTACTGCTGCTATTGCTACTATATGCACCAAACACGACTGCAGCGACATAAAAAAGGTAGTAGCCTATCAATATTACACTATGATACCAGTGGATCTGCTGATGGTACACGATCCACGTCATGATGGCAACTGCTCCAGTCAAGAAGGATGCATCTCGGCTGAATGTGATCTGTTGCGATTGAAATGGTCGAATGATGCCCATACATCCAGACACTATAGCAACGATAAAAAAGGCTGCTCCAATGAGTTCTCCAATGGCCATGGATCCAGCACTAGAGTCCATTGCACTAAGAGGCGGTTAATACAGTGAATTCTACTCTGAAAACGAACCATCATACCTGAATGTACTAAACAGATCAGGGCTACCATTGCCTAAAGCCAGCACTGTGACACCCGCCTACAGGCAGTTTGTATTATGAATGCATTGCACAGTACATTCCACTTACCATGCTCTCAGACAGTTGAAGTTTTGTTGATATCGTTTGCAAGTTGGGACCTACATAGTAAAATGGGCGTAATGGGTCAGGATGATAATGATCACGCCATGTGAGCGCCGCATACGTACAGAAAAAATCGGATGCTACAACGCTGATTGCGCCAAACAACACAAATAGCCATGTTACCTATATACAATTAGTGAGTTGGCGATTTCTACAGACCGACAAACCAGGGGCAGAAAGTAACGTCGATATAAATTCAGGGCAATCTATTATATATGTTGATAGGGGCGAATACTTACAAGAATAGCAATGATCATCGGTTTCCATAAAGTGGAGCAGTAGTAGAGTTCGAGATAGAATGCATTAAATCCATGGCAGGATGTCCTTACAAAGGCACATTGGTTTGGTTGGTCTTCAATGTTGGAGCAATGGCTCTATAAGGGACGTATATTAGAAATGAACACACAATGAGTGAAGTTGGCAGGCTTAGTTACAGCCGTATAAAACCGTGATGCTGGTCCACTACTACTGTCAAGTGGACCGAAGCTTTTCAGTGCGGATAATATGCTGACGCGGCGAGAGAAGGTGGATAAAGCTATCATTATGATCAATGCAATGCATCCTCCTACAAAGTAACGCTTGTCTGACATCGACTTCATTGTTTACGAATAATAAAGAAAGAGATAATAAGAGAAAGAGAGAGAGAGAGAGAGAGAGGCACCATCAATTGACAAGCGCCTATGTTATTTAATATTTCGTCTCTTGTCTCCCTCTTTTTTTTTTTTTCTTCTCTTCTTTCCTCCCTTCCATGACACATTGTCTTTCTGTCCTCCCTCCCCTCCCCTCCCTGTGTCTCCTTATATTGATGAAGTATCTGTAATTGTACATCTCATACATGCACATGCTGATTTGAAAAATGAGGTTTCAAACCAAACAATCTCCTTATAATGTGCTCAAGATTAGTTCATTTACATATTTCCCTCTTCTTTGCCCGAAGATTTCAAGGTGCTTGTGGTGCATTTTCCGAACATGGACCAAAATTCCATTCAGACAAAGGTATGTCATGTTATAGCGCCATATACGCCATGATGCATAGTCAAAAGAAGCCTCAAGTACTATATCCAAAGTTTATGCATTTTTTTTTTCATGTTGAATGCAAATTGATGAACAGATTTCTTGTATGTGTCAATTGGTTCAATGCTATGTGCACTTGCTATGATAAAAAGTAGAGCAAAGCCATAAGTAAGTTTGATGTTTCAATACTTTTACTAATCTTCAATCATCGTTGCTACCCGGTGGAAGCCGTGTTCTGTTATGCCATTCATTCATTCATTCAGTGTGCACGGTACTGATTTACTCTGACAGTATAAGGTAGTATTGATCATAGCCCTTTGATAAAATGGGATATATCAAGCAAAGTATTATCATTGCCATAAAGACTATCAAATCTAAAGTGAAGTAGGGTTCAGTCTCGAAATATTATCTGCAATTTTGGAGAGAGTGGCAAAATGTGCTTCACACTGAGCTTGGCATCTGATAAGGCATTTTGCAGCAACTGCTTCTAACATATATATAAATACTTGTTACAAAAGCAAAAGATAGTAGTCATAATAAGCTACAGTATTCTTCAATTGACAATACTCCTCTTAAAGCATCTAGTAAAGCAACGGTTGCGTTCATCAGTAGTAATGAATTTTACCAGCCAAACCCGATTAAAGCTTCAGCAAACACCTGCTTCAGATTGGTCAGAACTTATTCAAAATCGACTTGACCCATCTAATTTGCTAGATTCGACTATATAAATGGTGATGATCATCCCATACCTCCCCAAGCTTTCTTAAAGTACTTTTCAAGGCGCACTTAATGGCGCTAACTATTAAAAGCCTTTTGCTAAAAGTTTTCGTGCAATTTATAACAATATGAAATGAGGGTTAGGGCCAAAATGTCAAAAATTTGAATATCAAGGTCTTACAGATAACGTTTCAGGGGTTGCCCGGAATCTGTAGAAACATTTTTATCATATATTTGTTATAGCAAAAGTGTTCGTTTGTGAAATGAAAAATGCAATCGTATGATTTTTGATGGTTTTGCATGAGGGGGTACCTTCATGGTTTGTTAAGGTTAGTTTTCGGCCATGTTTTTTTTTGTTTTCAAAAAAAGCCAAGCAAAGGTACAAGTAAGTAAACGCTGGATGGCAGCAACTATTTAACGCCACTCTGGAAGCCTAAAAACGATTTTCAGCGCGAGAAATCACAACTATATTGCAGCCGGATTTGGCTGTGATATGCCTACTTTTGCGTAATCAGAGGTAATGCTAGTATCTCGTCTATTGTTATATGAATCAATTCCTTGATACAGACATAGAGCAACGAAAAGAGTCAGATTCGCAATAACAACGTTATCTACAATGTGTTTTTGCATGACAGAGCATATTCACAAGGCGAAAATTTAGTGTATGTAGTAATTGAGTGAAACCATTTCCAACATCTTCACTGAGCATTTTATTACGTAAGCAGACGCTTATTTACATCAATTCATCTACTCATTGTCTGTCTCCATTCTATCTTCATTTACTGGCTGGATTCCATTTTCACTGATATGTACAGCGCTGCATTCTAACGTATTTAGGTTGACAAGTACCATAATACCAGTCTCTGCAAAGGAAGGGACAAGAATCACCCGCACTGTTTGACCATTGGGACCTGGATGCAATGCATAACGTGTCAGTACAGGGCACTAAGCAATAACAAGTTCAATTACCATTCAACAGACTGTCTTCAAACTGAGGTTGATTGCCAACAAAGTAGACATGAGGTGTCTTTTCGATAATGAATGGATCCCTATCATTGAAGGGATAGGACCACAGGGTATCTGGTGCTGATGGCGCCATATGTCTCCAATACATGCAAACCTCTGCCAGCTTGATGCGATCCACTGTATCCACATATCTATAAATGTCGTCTATGTTTTGGCCTGATGTGCCTAGGAAACTAAGCGACCCATTGAGAGAGTGAGAAGCTAATTCAGTACTTGGAAATTGGATGACTTACGTAACATGGTCCACTTTACACCAATAAGGGTTGGTGACGCTGTGAAATGTGGAGAGCTGGTGCGCATGTTTGAACAAGGAAGTGTGCATGGGCTGTTGTGGCAAATGTAATGGCGAGGGATCTGTTGGGCCTGGCATGATGTCCACGTCAATGGAGCTACAGATATCTTGCAACATTTCATCCAACTGCAGCATGGGCGAGGCGTTGAAAGTGGAAGAATCGTAGCCGTATTTTTTCTAGAAACATGTCAAAGTGAGTGTCAGTGCGTTCGCTTAGATACTCCTATTGACAATCTTACAGGTCCCTTGGTCTTTTTCACTTCTTTAGTCGGTTTTGCTACGGAATTGCCAGCTAAAATGACTCGCGATATACTTGAACTGGACATTTCATCTGCAGTGCTGCCCAGTTCGCCAGAGAGGAATTCTGCCAATAACTGGCTCTTCATGTCAAGTTGATCATCGGCTCCAATATTGAGTCCAGACAAGAGCGCAACGTACTTTGGGGGTTGTGCATCAACTGAGCAGCAGTCAGCATATCTTTTCCACCTCTAGTTGATAAACATACCTTGCTCTGGTAGTGGATCTTGATCTGCCATGCCAGGCAAACACACATCGATGGCTTCAAATGCGCCTGTAGCCACTTCCTTGCCCAAAATACCTACAATCATACCTGTCACCAAGAGTTCTCTATCCAAACAGTTGCCAGAAATCTCCACTCTGCCAGACTCATCCTCCAAGGAAACGATATCAGCATCGCTCTTGTACTTGTCTGGTGTCTCTGGATTGATGATGGAATTGTCGTCTTCTAGATTGTTCATGACGTTGGGTTTGGCAGGCATTTCCAAGTAGATGGTGCCCAACATGTAGCACAATTCACCGGGCTGGATATCCAGAATCTTGCTGATATATTGAGGTTTCTCTGTCATGTCCATTCAGTATATATATATAGAGAGTAGTTTAAGTTATATATATATATATATATATATATATATATATATTACCAGGCAATGACATCCATTTTGATCGACAGGTATCGGCTAATGCTTGACGAATCTTGAGTAGACGAACGTAGTACATGCTGGCATATTGTTGCTTGTACGAATGCTTTTTGATCAACAGTTGTTGCTTGAGCTCCTCCAAGGGATCATACAAAGATGGCTCTCGCTCTAAGATGGCATGATTGTCTGATGGTGCTGTACAGAATTGCATACTAATATATACAAGTCAATTGTGAGTACATGTTGAACGGGCCATCATCTCAATCTTACGCTGCTGCTGCTGCTGCTGGAGAAGACATTGTCTAATGAGAGAAGAAAAAAAAAAGACACAGTTATAATGAAACGCGAAACTTGAGACATTTACATTACCGCGATTTGCGCATCGCGGATCATTGTGACCTGTTTAGCATCTCTGAACAACAGAGATGGCATCTCGTCTATAGCACATCTTGCTATTAAACATAGTGTGCTGTTTGGTCAATGTGCTTGACAAAAGTGAATGATAAGGGTGATTTGTATAGTATAGATGCCATGTCGTTCTCCATAAAAAAAAAAAAAAAAAAAAAAAAGCCTTGTACCTGAGCATTGGTTTAACATGTATGATCTAAAGTCCTCATGTCTTGCAGCTCTTGAAATACCAAGCAGAGATACACTTGACATGTGTATGATGGCATACATTCCCTGCTACCTGAGCATTTGGCTGCCACCTATGGGATGGTGGCCCATCAGACATTTGGCAAGAATTAAAAAAAAAAAAGAAGGTCACTGGAGGCAGGCTTACTTGAGAGCAAACACTCGTTGCTTTTCACGTTTCTCCTTACTTTTTTATACTGTCACCATAAATCCAGTGTCGAGAATGACCATCTCAAAGAAGCATTTTCATCTAAGAAGGACGTCGACGCGCACAATCAACAAACAAGACGACACTCAAGTGGACATTGCAAAGGCCAATTTAGTCCCGCAATACACTTCAGTAGAGAAGTTATACAAGGCACAACCCAAAAGCCTCCCTCTTGGCCCAAAATACACTAGAGGCCTGCCGAATCCAGCATGCATCGACCGCTTTGAGAGTGCAAAAAAGCTTGCAGAGGTATAACGAGTGATTTCAATGTGCCATTGGCTGCACATACTGACGCAATGTTATACAGGAAATCTTTGAGAAAGATCAAGTGGAAGAGAATCATGCTGCTGTTGCTGTTGATGGTCCTCGCTCTGCCCAACAATCAAACTCCGTAGTATATGCTGCCAACGAGAGCATCACTACCAGACAAAGACAGCAGCGACGCAAAAAGACGGTGCCATTGCCAACAAAGTCGTTTCTGCCACTTGCTTCGCGCCATCATGAAGGGCTGGGGCGTATACGCAAGATTCAGATTGGCTTGTATGTGATTGATGTGTGGTATTTAGCACCCTACCCAGAAGAGTACAGCCGGTTGAGTGTGCTGCACATTTGCGAGTTTTGCCTCAAATACATGAAGAGCCAGTATGTCGCAAAACGACACAAGGTGGGTAGGCACACAAGTACTTGTCGTTCGCGCTACTCATGGATTACAAACCGCTAGATCAAGTGTCCCATGAAGCACCCACCTGGCGACGAGATATACAGAGATGGCATTGTGTCTATATTTGAAGTGGATGGAAGAAAGAACAAGATTTACTGTCAGAATCTGTGCTTGCTGGCCAAGATGTTCCTGGATCACAAGACGCTGTATTATGATGTAGAGCCATTCTTATTCTATATACTCACCGAGACAGATCAGAATGGATGTCATTTTGTGGGCTACTTTTCAAAGGTACGGTACGACTGGATTTCAAGCAGCATCTACTTGAGTGTTCAATATTGCGTCATGTAGGAAAAGCAATCTCTGTTGGATTACAACTTGTCTTGCATCATGACACTGCCTGCATTTCAGCGAAAGGGCTACGGACAATTTCTGATTGACTTTAGCTATTTGTTGTCTCGAAAAGAAGGAAAAGTTGGATCCCCTGAAAAACCACTGTCTGATCTGGGTTTGCTGAGCTATCGAAAATACTGGACCAATGCCATCAGAAAGCAGCTATACAACCATCAAGGCCAGATTACACTGCAAGGTAAGAACGAGTGCTCGGGCTTTTTGGCATGCGAGACTCATTGGTGTTGTTAGAGATCAGCAACAACACGGGCATGACATTAGCAGATATAATAGCGACGCTACAACTCAACGAAATGCTGAAAAAGAAGGAACAGGGAGAATATGAAATAGTCAATGATTATGATGAGGACTCGAAAAAGCCAGCTTTATACGCCAAAAACGAGTTATTGACCTGGGTGCCTTACATGGTTGCAGCAAAAGGAGATGCCGGCATCTTGAATATACCACGCGAACACAAACATCGTTCTTCCATGGATAAAGGCAAGCTTGCTTCTTCAGACATTTCAAAAAATGCCATCATACCGACTTCCACACGCCGTCGAACAAGAGGAGAGAACATGATACAAAAGAGACCGTTTAGATCTAGCACAAGGAGATCTTTTACACGTTAAACCACGACAATTACCACATAGAGCTGTAAAATAACAACACACTTGCATTTACATAGTACACATTTAAATAAACACACAACCATTTGCTTTCCTAAGGCCAAGAGAATAAAACTAGTGAAAATACAGCCGTTTTAGATAATGCAAAGACTGTATCTATAAATGACATGGTAGATCGGATCACTCTTGTATAAAACTGCATTTATCATTATGCTTTGCTATTTTTTTTTTTCAAAGTATTAATTATTAACTTGTGTATGTTTCTGGAGAGTTTCGGTTCAGTTTCAATTGATATAGCCTACTAATAAAGTGCAAAACCCTAGTATTTAAGCAGTAAGCTCGGTTTCTCATTTCCAATATCAATAAGCGTATCCACAATATAACGCATCAAAGTTTGCGTGAATTAGGTTTACCAAAAATAATATGCCTCCTATTCGAATTAACAATTGTACAGGCTGAAGAACTGCCCTTCCAGTAGATTCAGCTACCAAAGATGTGGTTCCTGTCGTGTAAATGAAAGCTATGAAGCAAAAACATAGCCATATTCTACAGCTTTCAAGCCATCATTTCTTGACATGCAGGCCTTTCTGAGCCACCGGAATGACGCCAAACAATTGTACTCGAGTAGCAGTAACCTCCTGATACGTTTGCTCAACTTTTTTTTTTTTTTTAAAAACCCAAAAAATATGGCCAAAATTCGACCAAAAAAGCATGAGGCACCCCTCATGATTTTCATCGAAAAACAAGCGATCGCATTTTTCATCTTGAAAAGGAAGACTTTTACTATGGCATGTATTAAATTGAAATGCTTCTCTGAATCCAACACACCTAAAATCACTGTTATGGGGCCAGCAAGATTAACCAGCATGTGTCTTGAAAATGGCTTGTGGATACAAGTGCAAAACAAGAGCATCGGTATTTTACAGGAGGCAAAAAGCACTCGAAGCAAGGGCAATTTGATTTTCTCAAGGATGCTTTATATCACGTAAGCTTGGCGAAGGGTCTTGTCGCATCCAGTTGACTAGTATAAGCCTAGTGCTCCACGACTCCAGCTCGTATACACCAAGCCATATGCTGAGGACATTCATGTTTATGTTCTCGTGTCATTCGCCATCAAGTCACTGCTTGGTTGCAAAATATTGTTTAAGCATCATTAGTAGGTGGAAAACATCTGATTTGATAACCCTTGATAATTTGCTAACATTGACATGACAGAGCAAGTTGTGCTCTCAACCATCATAGAGATATGGACCGCAACAAATTCAAACCAGACAATCTCTACTATGTCAAGATCAGATCCAAGCGCTTTGATATCTATGTCACAGACATTAAATCCTCAAAGTGTTCAGCGCCGGCTCCTGCTTCTGATTTGGTAAAGATTGGGCAACAAAATGAACAAGATGATCAACAGCTTGGTAGCACTGAAGGTTCCCTCGCCTGTGGTTGTTGGCATATTGGCTGATAGTAAGTTGCAGAAAGTAATGCCTGTAAAAACATTGCCAATACTGATTTTCCGCCTTACTTGAAGAAAATACCTGCAATACAAATCAAATGGACCTAATTCCACTCAAGTGCTACCGATTGATGCTCGTCGACTCGTTCTCACTCTGCGCATTATGGTCTGAATTAAATCTGATTCCCTGTATTTTGCAAAGCTCAAGTGTATTGAAAAAAAGTATGCTACATGCAAGAGGGTAATCGTCAGATTTTACTCAACATTAGCACTAGGATGTGGCTCTACAAATGGCAGAGGAAATTAAATTGGCAAGCAAAAAAAAAAAAAAAAAAAAAAAAAAAAAAAAGCCAAAGACGAAGCCAAGGTTTGGAACTTAAACTCCTGGATTGACTCCAATCTTTGCTATCTTTCACTAGTTGAGGCCATCTCAATTTTGCCTCGAGAACAAAGCTTGGCTCTCCTTTACTAGTTGAGGGTCAAATGTGGGATTTGCTTTCCGGATTGATGCCATTGAATTATCAAATTAGATCATGGATCAGACTTCTATTATCGATTCCCTCTCTTTTTTTAAATTGATAGTTGAGATGCTTCATGACAACCACATTGGCCAGTTGTGTGGTTCTGTTCTTATATCTTGCCAGTAGGCCCCTTGATTGATCATTCATCACTCTGATTGGCATCCAGCTGTATAATCCAGGTCAGTGTAAAGCACTCTCTCTTTGTTATCATTAATAGCCTACCTCCGGAAATAATACTCTCATACAATATACCTTATCACCCAGCTATTTTTCACACATACATTCCTATTTTCATGATACTAGGTATCTTTTATTGCTGTGACCAGCGCTAGCCAATGATCGCTTGGTTTTGAAGGCAACTAGCAAAAGTATAAATAGCATGAATTTGACTGTAGTTACTTTTTGTTTGCTTTTCACTTTTTTTTTTTTTATAATGCCTGCATACACTCTGTATTATGGCACCCTTATTCATTCTGTTTCTATCAAACAGCTGGATATTATTCAAAATGGTGTGCTAATTGTTGATCAGCATGGTGTCATTGCTCACATTGAAAAAGATGTTACTAATCTACAAGAGTTCCTGGATAGTCATTCTTACAAGGACATCGAGGTAAGTCATGTTTTGCTGGGCACAGGTGGCATTCACTCACTGGCTTTTAGATTCGCAAGCTGGGCGCCGAGCAATTCCTTGTACCTGGATTTGTGGATACGCATGCGGTAAGTGGTTGATGTAGGCCAAACAGTGCGCGCGCAACCAACATTTGAATTACTGTAGCACGCTCCTCAGTACATGTTTGCTGGATCTGGCATGGATCTCCAGCTTCTGGAATGGTTGGATACACATGTGTTTCCTTGTGAGTCTGCTTTCAAGAGCGTGGATCATGCATCCGAAGCCTATCAAAAAGTCATTACGCGTTTTCTCTCCAATGGTACCACCACCTGCAGTTGGTTTGCAACCATCCATCTCGGTGCCTGCCAAAAGTTGGTCGACATTATTCAGCAACTAGGTCAACGTGCGTATGTTGGTAAAGTCAACATGGATCAAAACGCCCCCGATTACTATATTGAATCCACCGAAGCAAGTTTGGCTGACACTCGCGTTTTTATCGAATACGTGCAGTCAAAGAAGTCTGATCTCATTACACCCGTGGTGACACCTCGCTTTGCCATAACTTGCAGCACTCCATTGATGAAGGGCCTCAGTCAGCTGGCAGGAGAATACAAGGTGCCCATTCAAACACATTTGTGCGAGAACCATGATGAGATCGACTTTACATGCAAGCTATTCAAATCAAAGGATTACACCAGTGTCTATGATAACCACCAACTGCTGAATGAGAATGCTTATATGGCGCATTGCGTACACATGACAGATGACGAGATTGACCTACTGGCTGCACGCAAGACAGGTATCGCTCATTGTGCCAACTCCAACTTTTCATTGCACAGTGGTGTCTGTGATGTGAGACGATTCTTGGCCAAGGGCGTTAAGGTGGGCTTGGGAACCGATGTCGCAGGTGGATTTGCGCCTTCCATGCTGGATGCTGTGCGATCCACATTTTTCGCTTCCAAGACACAAAAGATCATGCACCGGGATATCTTGAAAAACAAGGACTACGTACCCTTGAGTCCCAGCGAGCTCCTCTTTTTGGCTACATTGGGAGGTGCTCAGGTACTGGGCTTGCAAGACAAGATTGGTAACTTTGAAAAAGGAAAGGCATTTGATGCGCTCTGGGTGGATCTCGAAGGTGGATCTGTTGATTTGATGGGTGGAGAAACAATACATCAAAAATTAGAAAAGTTCCTATTCAATGGTAGCGAACAAAACTTGAAGCATGTCTATGTTCAGGGTAGACAAGTGTCTGGTAGAAAGTAATAAAGCAATAGTCTTTTTGTAATTTATGATTCGCCTCAGGGTGTAGTCGCTTTGGATAATACGAAATGCTGATAGGACAAGAGGAGCCTTTTCAAGGACGATGTAAAACAGCAAGATGAACTTTCTAGCATAAAAAAAAAGGCTTGAAAACTATGAATAGTACAATGGTTATATGCCACTTGGATTGGCAGTATCGTTTGTAAGTAGGAGTGAAGGCTGATAACTCGATCCAGCCTTCAAGACAACCCGAGCATTTCCAACACCGGCAGAATGTATATACATATAAAAAAAAAAGACTTTACAACCCCCCCTCCACCCACTCTTTCTTTTCTTGTACTCTTTTCAAACCTTCTAAACATGGTCATTCGATTGCTTTCGAAGCCGAGTATATCAGCGGTGCGATACAGTACACGGTTCGCTTCCAAGAACAAATCTTTTCACGCTTCAGCTACTCGACAACAACAGCAACAACAACAGAAACAACAACAGAAACCTTTGCTGGGTCGTTTGGTGGACAGTTGGAACAATACAGAGACCAAGTGGTATCCAATCCCTGTAGCACTAGGTCTCGGCGTGATTGGTTTTATTCAGTATCGCAGAGTGATTCAGAGAGAAGAAGATAGATTAGAACACCCAAAAAAATATGTAGCCTCTGGCCCTTGGCAGGTAAATACGCTTGGCAGACCATTCATGCTTTAGCTGTACCAACAATGAAATTATTTAGGTACACGTCGCAGCTGCTTTGCCATTGAGATCCATGTCTCGCCTGTGGGGAGCATTCAACTCGCTGACAATCCCTGAGCCTCTTCGTCCTTTTGGCTTCAAACTGTACAGTTGGATTTTCGGATGTAACCTTGACGAAATGAAGAATCCCAATTTATACGATTATCCCAACTTGTCAGCATTCTTTTACCGAGAGTTAAAGGAAGGAGCCAGACCCATTGCTAATGCCACGCTTGTTTCCCCATCGGATGGTAAGGTATTGCACTTTGGTGTTGTTCAGGGTCAGGATATCGAGCAGATCAAGGGCGTCACCTACAAACTAGACGCACTTTTGGGCAATGACGAAAAAACAACATCACCTGTGGAGAGTGCCCTGTTGGGAAATACGCCTCATATTGTAGATGAAGAAGAATTTGCCAATGTCAATGGCATCGAGTATTCGTTGGACGATATGATGAACGAGGGGCACTCTGTCAAGACAGAATCAGCAGTGGGGCCCGATGGTTTAGCAAGATCAGAAGAAAACGATCCTCAAGATGAACGTGCGCTTGTCAAATTAGCAGATGTTACCCCTGATATCACCGAGCACAAGGTGAAGCCTGGTCATGCCATGTTCTTTTGCGTCGTCTATTTAGCACCTGGAGACTACCATAGGTTCCATTCACCCACAAACTGGATTGTTCAAACAAGAAGACATTTCGCTGGTGAATTGTTCTCCGTGTCGCCCTACTTTGTCAATCTATTGCAAAATCTGTTTGTCCTGAATGAAAGAGTGGCATTGCTTGGTAAATGGAAGTACGGCTTCTTTTCCATGATTCCTGTGGGAGCAACCAATGTCGGATCCATCAAAATCAACTTTGACGAAGCACTGAAAACCAACCAAAAGGAGGATATCCCACTAGGCACATACACTGAAGTGACATACAAATCTGCTAGTAGGATTTTGGGCGGTAAAGCCTTGCGTTATGGCGATGAAATGGGCGGATTCTATCTCGGTTCTACTGTTGTGCTGGTGTTTGAAGCACCACAATCATTTGAGTTCAAGGTTACTGCTGGACAAAAGATCCAAATGGGTCAAGTTTTGGGTCAAGTCGAATAACAGACATTTGAGATCGACATGTAGTGTGAACCACATCACGCGGATGAAAAAAAAAAAACACACACACACACAATAATAAAAAAAAAAGGGGGAAGATTTCATTCTTTTCTCTCTCTCTCTCTCTCTCTCTCTCTCTCTCTCTCTTTCTCTTTCTCTTTCTTTTTGCTTTTTTTTTATCTCTAATACGCACACACACACTCTCTCTTCACTCTTGCATACAATTTCAATCATTACAAAACATCAATGGCTTCGTATTGGTACTCAACCAATGGCATGGATCACCGTCGTTTATCAAGCCGTCATTTACCAATACTAGATCAGGCATTTGAACGACATGCACGTATACAGATTTTTGACGACGAGTTATTTGGTCAAAACGTGCCAGCAATAGCCAATCCTTACCAAGGCACCATGACAGCAGGTGATTTACATTTTGGATTATACAGACAACCACCCATGTGGCGTATGAGTGACACAAGTTTGGACACATTGATTCTATTAGATCCAACGGAAATGATATCAAAAACATCACGGCTATCAAACGGCAATGAATTAGATGAACAATCAATCATCAGCAGCGACAGAAAAAAGTACAGATTTATGCAGAGAAAGCCACCAGTGGCCGTAGAAGACAATTGTATCTGTTGTGTCATTAGTTGACATTTGATGTAGTACGAATAAAAGAAGGTGTATGTACTTTATACTATGACGATGATCAATGTAGTGAGCGCTACGGATAGTTGGACAAAAGAGGAGAGAGAGATATGCCATTGCACTGCTGCATTAGAGGAATTTAAAGGAGATTGGATTCCTGCAATGCTATAGTTGGGTACATCATTTTCATTGTCTACTCGGAGACTACTAGGCGGACTACCTGCTTGGTTACACTTGTAGTACTGACCACATGCTTTCAGACAGATTGCTTTGGTGGACCCAGAAGAACAACCATTGTTACATGCAGTTTCTTTACCATGACACTCTGCAATTGTACTAGGCCATCCGTAAGGCGGTGTATCAGGTACATGGTTCTAATACACCATCTTGTTTTTTTAATAAAAACCCCTTTACAGAGCCTCCTTTTATACATTTACCTTACATTTACAGTTCCATGCCATGGTTGTTCTATTGCAAAAGCTATTTTCAGTAGAAATTTAGTGTTGATTATAGTTTGTCAACTTTAAAAACGCACTTGACTATGGTTAAATCGTATCCACCACATTCATTCTACGTGTGTGTGCAATGCTAGATTAATAACCTCTACATATTAAAGCCAGAAACTGATTTTACACTACAAAATGTCTGCTGCTCGCTGCAAATCTCATCTTTCTCTACTGTGCTCAGATCAATCATTTTCCATGTGCCAACAGGTATCCCTACTAGTTGGTTCTTGAGTAAATTGACTTTTGCAGTTCATGCCAGATATGCAAAACTTACCGTAAGGATGATGTGTCGACCCAGATGCTGGGTTATCTTCATCTTGACTCGGGTCAACGTTGTCCACAAAATCTTGATGGATCTCTGATCCCAAGACATACACAGTAAGCCAATATGCAATCAGAAGGATTCTTTTCATTAGAGAAACAATTTAAAGAGGAATAAAAACGGCCCGTTACCATCTCGTAGAGGGAAAGAAAAAGTGAGTTCCTTTCATCCTCCCTAAAAGTAGTGTGGGCTCATTCAGCTCTCCTTCATGAACTAGTGATTTGTGTTTTCTCGACAAATGGTGCATTATTTCAGCATGGCTCCTCTATTTTGAAAGCTCTTGACATGGATTTTGCCCCAGTTCCTTGATACATGCTACTATAGATGTCTAGATGTGCCTCAAGGCTTCTGGCAATGTTTCGAATGCTGACTCATTGATTAATCGTTCAAAGTCTGCTATAGTTGTCTTCTCTAAAGAATGTCCGCTGTTGGAGAGATCTATGATTTTGTTTTGAGAAAGACTGTAAAATAAAACGTTAGAAAGTTAAACGACAAGCTTTTTGGATTTATAGTTTGTGTCAGGTAATCGCCGGTCTTTAATGGTGGATCTGGAGAACTATACAGAAATTTTATCAGAATCTAACCTGCTGGCTCATTTGTAAAAGGCTTGCCTCAAGTCTCTCTCTGGATACCACGTGATCAGTCTTTCGTTGTATTTTACTGCTGGCGATGACTTTCTCTATAGTGTTTTGCCAATACATGTCCAAATATGTCTCTTCTTTCAAGCACTGTTAAAATGAAGATTTAATCAATCCATTGCAAATATAGTCATCAAAAAGCTTAACAGAAAGTTGTTTTCAATGAATTCGTTATTCAACAATTGCTTAAAATTGTCATTTTCCGTTTCATCATATACTCTTTTAACAACCTGCATGAATTGCTGTTCACCATGCCCTCTCGTTTTAAATCCGAACTCGATGTAAAAAGATTGGGGGTTCAAATCAGCTAATTGGCTTTCTATATAATGCTTCTTCGACATTGAGAGGTAAACGTTAGTTAAGAGAAGATGATATATAAACAACCTACATATTGTGAATAAAAGAAAGTTTTGGGAGGTTAGAATAGTTCAATTCAAGAAAAGCCAAAAAGAAAAAACGCGTTTTCAACCGCATAAAATAGTAGCTTGGAAATATAGTTTCTTTCCAAAATCTATCCTAAAGGCATCAAGAAAGCATAACCGTAGCTAGCAGCAATCCACTTACTTATCACAACAAGTTACAATAATTGATCTTTCTCGCACTTGCTCCGATTACTAAAAACGCTTTATACGAGTTAATTGATGACTGAATGATGGTGGTGATTCAAGGTAAATACCATGACTATTTCGACACTAATTACAATAATCTAAACGGTTGATGTGGTCATTAGAAATAATGGGTGCTGTGCACTAAACTGGGTTGCAGTCAATGAGCATGCATTTAAACACAACGCTCATGATGCTGAATATGATGAATGCAAGTTATACTGTAGAGTCACCAATGACATGAATTTAACAAGCCACGATATACAATAAGATCCAACTTAATACATCCGTTTAATTGATTTACCACGACCAAGAAATTTGTTTTAATAATGTACGGATCAAGCGCTAACAGCAAACATATTGATTTGATTTTGGAGGAAGTCTGCTCAAATACTCAAAGCAAAAGCGTGGTTGATACTGATGCTTGCTTTCTGAAGCTATCATTTTCAAGTTCAATTTAATCCTATGAAAGATATATGTTGAGAAATGTACACTCATGTCGTATCAAAGCACCTTCTATATTCTCTTTACGCACATTGCTTCCACCAGAAGACAGAACTTCAACAGAACCAACAATTCTATCAAAACCAATATCGTTTCCGTCTTTGATGTGATGGAGTCATGCCGATTTGGATGAGAAGGCTGGTAACTTGGTAGATAACAAAAACTAATAATAAGCTTGATATATAAATTGTAGTGAACACATGGCAGATTGACGGCATATATCAACCAAGAAAGATTAATCGAAATCGATAAAATAACGACAAGCATCAATTACTAAAGACCATTGACAAATAATGATTTCATTTAAAGTTAGTACTACCTGCATAACTCACTCGCATGGATGGAATGCTTTATTGCTGCAGGAGCGGCGAAGGGAAAACATTGCTATTGCAAATACAACCAGCAAAAATGTATATTTTGGTGATTTCTACACTTGTATGCTGATTTTGTTTTTTCGAGAATTCAGGATATTTGGTTTAAAATCCACTGGCTAATTTCTATCGTTTTTTTTTTTTTTTTTTTTTTTTTTTTTTTTTTTTTTTTTTTACAATTGCCTTTTGTTTCTAAATTGAAGTAATCCCGCAATTAAATTGTGTTCTTAAAGGTTAATCCGATTTATTAGTTGCTTATCTATCCTAATGTGATCATGATTAGGAAGAATTATTTGCACTCAGTAGCAATGGACATGTTATTATTATCGTTTAAACAAGCAGAATTAGTTGGTATTCGATCAAAAAGGCGGGAAAAATGGCTTATTTTTGGGCGCTTTTAACTACCCTAATTTTGCGTTTTTCAACTCGTCGTTTTTGGGTAAGTATACTTTGACATCTCAAAAGAAAGCTTGAAGACTACAATAGCCATTTTATAAGTAATTCGAGGTACAATGCTCATCCAAAGCTGAAGACTCTATCAGGCCAAATTAGTAGGAATTTAAAACATTCGGTCTTTAAACACCATTGTTGCAAAAATGGCATCTCAGGAGTGCTGTTTTGGCTCGATCAAGATTGATTTTAGAAATAGAATGATGTTGTAAAACATACACTACTATAGCGCTCAACAAACTGCATCGATTTATGGAAAAATGTGCACGATTTTAGCCTCCCCAAATATAAAAATATCAAAAAACATGAATTTCTGAACGTCCCTCGTAAAGAAGAAAAAGAAAGAAACACTGTTTTTTTTTTCTCGTCTCTTTTCTTTCAGACAAGAAACCTTTCAGCTCTTGGTCCAGAACTATGACCTAATAGCATTTCTGGACGACTCACGGCGTGAATCGCCCAGAAATGATACCTCAGGTACCACGGGTAACATGGGTATCATGATAAGGGCCAATCAGATCGCAGGCCATATAATACCCAGAAACTAGCCTGTTAAGCACAAAGAATAGAAGGATTATTATTTGTAGCTTATAAAAAATGTTCGATATTATAAAAACAAGAAAAGACTTATTTGAATAAGATCAGACACAAAAACTGAAGATTTATTGATGAAGACAAGAGTTATTCTATTTATACTAAGTTCTGAATGCCAAAGTAGCAATTTAATTTGTACAACGCTTATCACATCTGGTGAACCTCAGTATTTAGATAGCTGAGATGCACTTCACTTATCATAGCTTGTCCATGTCGTTGCACAACACAGACATATCTACCCATCAAGAATACCTTAATCTTTATAGACAGTTGTAGCCCTTCTGGCACAACATAGCCGATCTATCTCGCTACGCTCGATGTCGGCGTCGCCCTGCGGGCTCTGGCCGAAGACATTTCAAATCAGAGATAATAAAAATTTGGTATATCAAGTAGGTTTTAAACAATGATTATATTCGATTCAAAAATTTTAAAACAAAAAATAGACTTGAAACTTGATTAAGACGACAGGAGTTGGGAGTTACAGACCAACTTTCTTTATACAGCATTTATATTATATAATACTTCTGGGTAGACAACATTCTCTGTCCGAGTCGCATTTTCTGGCAGTAGAATTGTCATACCGTTTGCAGATGTTGCTCTCGAGATGGCAACATGGAGTTGGCCATGTGTGAAAACAGGACCCCTGAGGTTTACAGCGACTTTTCTAAGGGATTGCCCCTGAGACTTGTTGATTGTCGTCGCAAAAGACACTTTTACAGGGAACTGTTTCCTAGTCAAAATAAATGGTAATGTACCAGGCAATGTTGATAATGTAAAGCGAGGATTCAACTCTACTACATCTGGTCTTCCAAGAATTTTAACCTTCAGTACATATTGTCCAATCTGCAAATTGCCTATTCGTATCATTGAAGTTGGCAAGTCTCAGCTTTTGTAGTCTGGGGCACAACCTTGAGGACATCAACCAAGCAGCAACGATTTCAGAACGGCCACCTTGTTTTACGACAGGAGGAATTTGAGCAAAATCGCCACCAAAAACAACAGGAATACCACCAAAGTGGACACGTTCACTACAACTGCAGATGTCTCAAAGTGTTCTATCAAGAGCTTCAAAGCAATATCGATGCTGCATTGACACTTCATCCCAAATTATCACTGCTGTTTCTCAAATGAGATCAGCAAGGTCATCGTTCTTCTTGATCGCACACACAGACTGCTCGTGGATGTTGAGTGGAATGGCAAAGCGAGAGTGCGACGTACGCCCACCAGGAAGTAGCAAAGCAGCAATGCCTGAGGAGGCAACACAGAGAACAATTTTTCCATGGCTTCTATAAAAATGACAAAGAGTATTGTAAATGAAAGTTTTGCCAGTGCCGGCTGGACCTTGCAAATAGAAATGTGAGCTGTTGATGGAGGAGGTGATGGTCTCAAATACGTGCTTCTGGGTAGCGTTCATTTGAGCATACTTTTGCTGATACGAAAAGGCTTCTTGATCTTGGAGATATGACATTTCATTGAGAATCAATGAATTGAGTTGTATGCCAGTCATTCTGCTTATCAAGCCATTCCAGTTGAAGAGAGGCAAAGGCAAATTGAACTGACCTAGAGATCTGTCTTGTGCACCAAGTGATGTTTGCAACAGATATAAGCCGTAATCAAGACTTTGCGTTCCACGGTAAAATTCAGCGTCAGGTTGCACGCTGAGCAGCAGCGAATACCCTTTTTGCACGATTGCATGCTCAAGGTCATCACAGAAACTTTCACAGAATTGATTCCAAATCTGAAAGGCGATACCAATGAGTTGAACATGAGCGCAGAGACAAACATTGAACGCAATGCGTAGCCAGAGGCAAAGGTAGCAGCTTCTTCAAAGGCTCTGGTTCATTCTCCATCATCTTCGATCAAATGCAGCATCATACAGGCCTCGCGAAAGGTGGCGTACTCGTGATTATTGACAGTTCTCAGATGAGAAAACGACATGGCTCCTCTGACAACTGTGAGCAGCAGACGCAGATAATACCTCTCACCGGCAGCAGGATTGCAGTAATACATGCGCCCAATTGACATTCTACTCGAAGACCTGGGCTTCCACTTTTTTGCGTTCTGCTGCCAAGTCATATGTTCAGAACTCTTGATAAAGCAACGGTCGAAAACCGGGTTTGCCGTGATTTGCATGGTTGTAATGAAAGTAAGCCATCAAAGTAGAGCGACTCTCTCTCAATACTTTGTCAATTTTCTCCTGTGGCCATTGGGGATTAAAATAAACAGGTTGCTCGTTTTCAAAATGCACAGCAAGTGGAGTAACAAATGGGCTTTCCTCATACATTGGGAATTCAAACAACCTCCATGCAGCTTCAACAGGACTAACATAACGGCCATTTAGATACTTGGCTACTTCGTCATTCTGAGTTGTTGCTGTGGTAGTGGCATTTGCTGTTTCAGTGGCTGTGGTGGTGGTTGTAGTTTTGAGCGTTGTCTGATCAGAGCCTTTGTAAATATACTTGTTGATGTACTTAATTGCCTGGACGCTACCACATACTTCGACATTTACATGGGCATTGTACTTTTTGACAAATAAGGGTTGTATGGCACCACCCACTCATTCGTCATATGGAAATCGCGGTAGACACCCAACTTGTCCTTAACGCGCACCTGATGAGAACGACCATCTCTTCTTCTTCTATAAGTAGGATAGCCATCAGCACTGGTCACCGTTACTGGCTGGCAGTTTTTGGGAAATTTCTTTGAGCATACATCATTGCCAAAAGCATCTTGTACCATACACGGAGGCTTTGAGTTTAGCTCGCCACATGGGCCATGCATCATATTGCGAGTGATGATTGCATGTAATTCAGGTTCTTCTTCAACATTTGGGATCTCAGCGCAAATGATCTGATCAATCCTCTCTGGCGTATCAAATCTATCTGTTTCTGCATCTAAAAACAATAGCATATGACCGTGAGGGAGACCACGCTTTTGATACTCAATAGTCCTTACAATACCTTTCTGTCTTTCAAGTCTTTAAGCAGCTCTCGGTGCTTAAGATTGAATACTCGAGCAACCAAGTCGGGGCGATCAGTGGCCGTTTGGCCTAATAACATTTCTGGGCGACTCACGCGTATCATGCTAAAAGCCAATCAGAACAAAGGGCAAATGATACATAAGAATAGGATATCGTATTATTACAGGTATCATTTGAATGGCCAATCAGAAGCAAGACTCACGGTGCTTGGGTACCATGATACATGAGGTATCATTCCTAATAACATTTCCCAGACACCAAGTACCTCGGTGTTTGAAAAATAGGGAAAGGTAGCCTAAGATAGCCCAGTTCGCGTATGCGAACTTATAGAAAATGTTATCCAGTTATTATCTCACCAGAGATTGCTTCACTGAGCGGTCTCATATATACCACTACATAGAGCGTGCTCTGGAATAATTAGTAAAAAAAATAGTTTGAAATCATTATATCATTAAACTGTTATAATCAATTTCAGTTTTACTATTAAAAAACAATATAGAAAGCTCTTAACAGTAGTAAGAGAGCACCAGCCAACTTATAAATATGCTATCAAGCGTCAATGGTTAATTAGCATTACACTTTCTTGATATGTTATCATAAATCTCAAATAATTCATCAACATCACTCATCAATATTGAAAAATAGCAATTGAGGAAAATGATGAACAAGATACAACTTATCATGGGCTTTCAATATGATACCCGACAAAACAAACGTTGATATAATAAGGCAGAAGAATAAACAATGGGAAAAAAAGGAGGGATTAGACAAAATGTAAGAACACCACAAGAAGAGATTGGGATATTAGACAAAGAATATATAAAAGAGGGAATGTGATAAAAAAATGAATAGTGACAATTAAAAGAAACAAATCAAAACAGAATAGAACAAAGCAACAATGAAAAGAATAAGAAAAGGTTGTGATATTAAGAAAAGAACAAAGAAGGGAAAGGATGAGACTGAGATAATAAGAAAAGAAGCAACAACAAGTATGGGAACGAATACTGGATAAACAAGGACCCGACAAAATAGGAATTAAAATGACTAAAAATAAATACATAGAAAGAGAGAGAGATTGAGCAAAAATAATAAACAGAAAAGAATGCAAAAGAGTAAATAAAACAAAACAGATAGAAAAATTGAGACAGTAAGGAAAAAAAGTACAAATAATAGGCAAAATCAATAAAGGAAAGCAAAGAAACCCATGAAAAGACAGAATGTAATATATAAGACAAAGAAAAAAAAGATATATAAAAGGAGATGGTAGGAAAGCAAAAAGACGAAAGAAATGAAAGTAATGTAAAGAATAAGAAGCAAAGAAAAGAGTAAGAATAAATTGACAAAAAAAAAGAGGAATGAAGCAAAGAAAGCGAAAAGAGAAGTAAATCAAAAAAAAAAAAAACATAAAAGAAGAAAATAGGCAAACATAAAAGAAAGGCGAAAGAAACAATGTCAAGGAAAGAAAATGCGATAAAGAAACAGAAAGGAATAAATAGAGAAAAAAAGTCGAAAAGAAAAAGGTTCGAGAAGGAGGATAAAGAATATAAGCAGAACAGAAAAGGGAAATATGAAGATAAAGCAGAGGAAGAGACCGGGAGAACAAGCAAACAAAGAAAAAAACGGAGAAGCAAAAACGCAAATATAAACAGAAAAAAGATATATGAAAAACAGAAAGGTGGACAAAAACACAGACAGAGAAAGGGGGGTAGAGAGAATGGAAATACAGAATAACAAAAACAGAGAAAGTATATACAGAGAGAAGGGAGAAACAAGCAAGAAAAAAAGGGAAGGGATAGGGAATAAAATACACAGAGACGAGGAAATGGAATAGGAAGAATTATAGAAAGAGAAAGGACGAAGAAACTACGAAAAAAAAATACACAGAAAAGCAGAGAATAATAGGCAAAAAAAAGACAGAAAAAGGGAAAGGGGTAGACAAAAGAAATAATAACAATAATAACAGAGATAAAGAAAAAAAAACAAAGAGAGAATAAGAACAGTAAAAAAAAAAATAAAAATAATAAAAACAAAGAAAATAAAAAGCGAATTCATTACCATAACGGAGCGAATTCATTACCATAGCGGAGCGAATATATTACATTAGCGAAACGAATACATTACCATAACGGAGCGAATACATTAACATAACAGAGAAAAAATAATTACCGCTATACAACGAACATGATGATATTTATATAGCAAAAATAGAATACATAAATGCATAACAACAATTCACAACACGAAGACACAATAAAGGAATACACATAGTGAAGGATGTGAGATACCAAACATTAATGTTAATTTTAGAGTTTAGAATTATGATTAGAACTAATATTAGGATTAAAAATAGTGATATGATAAAGACTAGAATTAGACATAGGGTTAGGGTTAGGGTTAGATAGGAATAAAAATAAGAATATATCCAAAAACCGATAAAGAAGCAACAAAGTTGAGAGTCTAGAGACACTTAGATTTGAATCTATTCGCTACAATGAGATGTAGCTTCTTCAGGTGCATTATACTAGCTCTTTATATATCTTTTTGAAAAATTATTTTTTCACACGAAAGCCGGAATAAGTCGGGTGAAAGACGTGATCCGGAAATTTAAGGAAAGATTAGACTCGGCGTTAAGTGCCGAGATCCCTTTAGACTCGGCGTTATGTGCCGAGATTCGGCGTTTATGTGCCGAGATTCGGCGTTATGTGCCGAGATTCGGCGTTAAGTGCCGAGATCCTTTTTTAGACTCGGTGTTAAGTGCCGAGGCTAATGGTAAAAAAATATATAAATACCCTGCAAAAAATTGGGGATTTTTTTATCGCCCACATTTTTTATTTTGAAAACACTATATATTTTACTACTTATAACCCTTCCCATAAGAGAAGCCGCTGTCCCACAGAACAAGTCCGAGGCAATTACAAGGTAAAATATGAGCAGATTTCAGGAGTTATTCTGACAGTTTTCTTTTTTTAATAGAAAGCATAATCAGGATCTTACAACCAGGAATGTCCACAGTGTAAGTAAGGGTAAGGTAAGTGAAAAATTTGTTCTTCATGAGGCCAAGAGGGGTCTTTCATGGTCAAATTTTTCAAAGCACTAGTGTTGGTATGAGGTATCAACATTAGTGTTAGTGTTAGGGTTAAGGTTAGGTTTAGGGTTAGGGTTCAGGTTACGTTTTTTAGACGAAGTCCAACAAAGTCCATCCTGTTGTAGTGAATGGAACTTCTTTCCCGTTAATTTTTGTACATTGGCACGATTTAATAAATCAGCAATGTTTTTATTTCGTTTAAAAGCAACTACTGGTCGGTAGTGTGGATTTAAATCAGAAAATAACCTAAGTCCTTTTCGAAGATGTAAAGTCTCCCAAATTGGATTATACGTTGTAACAAAAGGTACAAGAGTATTATCTGTACTAAGAGGAGTATCTTCAAGATATTTTGGTCTGTCATCGTAACATACTTGACTAAACACCCAAATTAAAAAACGAGGGGGATATCCACGAAGTCGTAATCGAGTAAAAAATTGTTTAGCAGTAATAGCAAAACTTCGGTAAGAAGAGCTGTTACGAATGTATCGAATCAATTCTGCTTTAATAAAACCAACTTTATTATCTTTGGGATGATAAGATGAAAATGGAATATATAAATATTTATTAAGCATTTTTTGATGAGTGGACAATTCAATCTTATTATGCTTTGCATGAATATGAAGATCAAGAAAGCTAACAGATGTCAATGAATAGTCCCAAGATATCTTTAATTTGTTACTAAAAGCACGCTTGGTGTCAAAAGTATACAAAAAGGTTTCAAGTTCTTGTTTAGATCCTTTGAAAATGATAAAGATATCATCGATATATCGACCATAAAAGATCAGTTTAAATTCAGGATTAAATTCAAAGAAACGTTCTTCGAAATGATGCATCAAGATATTTGCATAAGCAGGAGCGCATGCAGTACCCATTGCAATACCTGATACCTGATGATATGGTAAGCCTTGAAAAGTAAAGTAGTTATTGCCCATAATAAATTTGAGTGTTTCTCGAATAAGTGTAGGGTCATTCGAAGAAAGAGGAACATATTTATTAACAGTGTTGGCAATAACATCGAAAGCATATGGAGTAGTAGGTAGATTCGTGTACATTGAAGACACATCACCAGTAACTAACCATAAAGGTCTTTCATCCTGAGGAATAGAAATTCCATCAAGTGATTTAACAAGGGATTTAGTATCTTTAATAATGTAGGGTAAGTATGGAAGTACTTTTTGTAAGACTGTATCAATATAAATAGAGAAACCAGTCGTGACCCAACTATGAGAAGGAACAATAGGACGACCTTGCATAGGTGTCTTGTGAATCTTTGGCAACAGATGAAAGGTGGGTAACTTTCTATCATTAAGGAGTCGATGCCTAAGATATTTCTCATGTTGTTTATTAAAGATGGATGTACCCCATTGAGAACATAGTAAAGATAATAAACTATTAGCAGTACTAACAATGTTCTGAATACTAGAATCAAAGTTTTCAGGAGAGAAGAAGTTTTTGTCTAGTTGCTTATAAAAGCAGGGGTCATTTAATTGTCGAAGTCCTTCTTGAATATACCAGCTTGTATCAAGAACAGTAAGTCCAAGATTTTTGTCCGAAGCTTTGATAAGTATATCTGGATTATTAATAAAATCCTTGAAGAACTTTGGCACAATATCATTAAGTTTATTGTTATAAAGTTGATAGTGTGTAGGATGATTAAGAGGAATAACATTACTTTTGACAAGTCTAAGTCCTTTTTCAATCAAAGTATTAGAGGAAGGATCAGGTTGCCAATTAGAAGTTTTGACATGAAATCTGATATCAAAGTCAGGATTATCTCGAGTATCTTTGAAAATTTCCTTTATACGAATGCGTCTTGTAAAGTCTTCTACACTTGGTAAAATTAAGCGAGGATTTGCTTTGGGTTTAGGAACAAACTTGGTACCAAATCCTAAATATTTTCTAACAGAAGTAGGAATATTTATAGAAGAGTAATTATGAACAGCTTTATTAAAAATATATGTATCAGCCCAAAGTGGTGACGAATGTTTTATAATAAAGTGGATACGATCTTTGAGGCGAGCACTATGAAAAAACCAAGGTGGGTAAGTGTGTACTCTACGAACATCAAAGTGTCTACAAGTTGCAGCAGATCTATACGTACCATGTTCACAAAAATAATGACGGCCACTAAGAGGGTTTAGCCTCTTTTGCCCTTCAGGGTGTTGAAGGGGGTGGGACCGGTAGCAAGACGACGAGGAGGGTTTGACGCCCCTTTCTGGATTCGACCCTTGGCGGGGCCGGACAAAGGTCGAGAACCTTTTCCCGAAGGAGAAGCCTTAGACTTGCCTTGCTTGTTTGACGAAGCAGAAGAGGAAGCAGGAGGACGGCGGGAAGAGGAAGCGGAAGCAGCAGAGCGACGAGAGGAAGAACCGGAGACAGAAAGTTTTGATAATTTCTTATCAAGAGCCGCGATTTTAGACTGGACAGTCTTGTTGACCAGTTTCGCAATTGACTCGGTCATCTGGGCAGAGGGAAGATCAGAGGTGGAGTCCATGATAGTATCTGCAGCAGACTTTGCCTTTTGCTGTTTTCGATTGGCCTGTACTTTCGCCCAAGCTTGGGTTTCCAGTACATTATTCATGTTGTATCTGAGATGACACAAAGAACGAACCACGTCATGAATTTGGGCATCGGTAAGATGTTCAATCGAACCGCCCATGGCCAAAATTGACTCAAAAATTCTATCACGGCATTGTGCTAAGACAAAAGCTGGTGACGCTTGCAATTGATGAGCCTGAAGTGCACGTTCTTTGCTTTCTATGAGGGTTTTAAGAATAGCAGAACGAGCCGAAAGTAACGCATTTTCAATGGAAGTAGAAAACATCGTTTGATCCTCACTAGACAGGGTTTTGTCCATATGAAAATTCTTAACTCCCGGAACAGCAGAGAGAACAACCTGGGGAAAGCTACCATTGGTGAGATGGGCCTTAAGAGAGTCCAGGGCCTTGGTCAAGGCAAGTTGGGCATGATGATGTGGCTTGAACACATCATTCATGCAGAACATGATGGCTTCTTGGCACCACTTGGGGAACGAGGACCAGACAGAAGCGACAGCAGGAAAAAAGATCAGAGCCTCAGTGGCAACACGGAGATTATCAAGATGAAGCAAGATAGGGAAGCCCTGTTCATTAATCTCGGCAAATAATGAGTTACTAATATTGTTATTCATTTATATATACCAAGAAAGACAGTCAAGTACGAAAAGAGGAGAGATCAGAGAGAGAGAGAGAGACAAGAGAGAGAGAAACTTGTAAGAGTACAGTAGTAGCAGAATCAAAAAGATATTTGTAGAGATGGCGACGGCAGAGAGAAGCGGTAACCAAAAAGAGCGTTTGTTGGAGAGAGGTTAGGGTTAGATAGGAATAAAAATAAGAATATATCCAAAAACCGATAAAGAAGCAACAAAGTTGAGAGTCTAGAGACACTTAGATTTGAATCTATTCGCTACAATGAGATGTAGCTTCTTCAGGTGCATTATACTAGCTCTTTATATATCTTTTTGAAAAATTATTTTTTCACACGAAAGCCGGAATAAGTCGGGTGAAAGACGTGATCCGGAAATTTAAGGAAAGATTAGACTCGGCGTTAAGTGCCGAGATCCCTTTAGACTCGGCGTTATGTGCCGAGATTCGGCGTTTATGTGCCGAGATTCGGCGTTATGTGCCGAGATTCGGCGTTAAGTGCCGAGATCCTTTTTTAGACTCGGTGTTAAGTGCCGAGGCTAATAGTGAAAAAATATATAAATACCCTGCAAAAAATTGGGGATTTTTTATCGCCCACATTTTTTATTTTGAAAACACTATATATTTTACTACTTATAACCCTTCCCATAAGAGAAGCCGCTGTCCCACAGAACAAGTCCGAGGCAATTACAAGGTAAAATATGAGCAGATTTCAGGAGTTATTCTGACAGTTTTCTTTTTTTAATAGAAAGCATAATCAGGATCTTACAACCAGGAATGTCCACAGTGTAAGTAAGGGTAAGGTAAGTGAATGATTTGTTCTTCATGAGGCCAAGAGGGGTCTTTCATGGTCAATTTTTTTAAAGCACTAGTGTTGGTGTGAGGTATCAACATTAGTGTTAGTGTTAGGGTTAGTGTTAGGGATAGGATTAGGAATAGGGTTAGGGTTAGGGTTATGGTTAGATCTAGGATTAGGGTTAGAGTTAGGGTTAGGGTTAAGGTTAGGGTTAGGGTTAGGGTTAGGGTTAGGGTTACGGTTAGGGTTAGGGTTACGATTAGGGTTAGGGTTAGGGTTAGGGTTAGGGTTAGGGTTAGGGTTAGGGTTAGGGTTAGGGTTAGGGTTAGGGTTAGGGTTAGGGTTAGGGTTAGGGTTAGGGTTAGGGTTAGGGTTAGGGTTAGGGTTAGGGTTAGGGTTAGGGTTAGGGTTAGGGTTAGGGTTA